>NW_026596079.1:35040350-35110278 GCF_907164565.1 Psammomys obesus | reverse complement strand
GGGGGGGGGGGGGGGAGTCAAGGAGCCTGACCTTGAGATCCTGTTAGAAATAGTCCTTGTTCCCCTTACTTTGGAAAACTACTTGGTTACTGAGCTACCACGGGCCACATCCGAGCAGAAGTTCTAGGTTATATCCATAGATGGTCCTTGGTTGAGTGTCAGTCTTAGAAAAGACCCTGTGCCCGGATATATTTGGTCCTTGTAGAGCTCCTATCCTTTTCATATCATACTAACTCCCCTTTTTTCATATGATTCCCTGCACTCTGCCGAGGGTTTAGTTATAAGTCTTAGTGTCTGCTTTGAAACACTGCTAGGTAGAGTCTTTCAGATGCCTTTTGCGGTAGATTCCTGTCGTACGTTCAATGTACATCCCATTTGTCTTTCTAAATGAGGATTGATCATATTCCCCCATGTCCACTTTCTTGATTACTTTCTTTAGGTGTGTAGATTTCATTATGTTTATCATATCTTGTAGGTCTATATAAGCGAGTATATACCATGCTTGTCTTTCTCCTTCTGGGATACCACACTCAGAATGATCTTTTCTAGATCCCATCAGGCTGGCTTTAAAATCACTAAATAGCTAAACTAGCTCCAGATCATCAAAAAGATGTTGCCACATATACCTTTTTGTTATAAAACATAAAATCTATTAAGATTTTATTCTGAAACAGACTGGGGGAGTGAACAAAATCATTAAATAAAATATGTCATCGATGTTCAAAAGTTCCATTATCTAAAAAATATGATTATATTATTTTGTTTTTATAATTAGGATTACAACAATGACACCCTGATTTTGCCTTTTTCCCCATTTATTCCACCTCCAGAAATGTTATAAGAATAAAGGAAAAACTCAATTAGACATTAGGTAATTATCTGGCATGATAATTGCTTCATTGGGTAAAGAATCAGATGGCATGTTCATAGGAATACTTCTCACTGAAGACCTAACGTAATGTAGTGATCTTCAAAGAGATTGTTGGTATTTGTATGTAAAAACCTCCCTTGTTAGCTTATTTTTGTCAGAATAAGAAAAGCTAAATATAAGGAAGCTAAATATAAGGAAGAACAGAACAGAGAAAATGGGCATAAGTTATGAAAGATGATAGATCAAAAAGCTAATTGTTTTTCTGCTTCTAACTCTGCCATGAATTTTTTCCATTTTGGTAGTGGATCGTGCATGAAATACGTTTGATGCTGAATGAGTAAAACTGTATGTGGCGCTTCCCAGCCTCTGTTTTGAATGCCATCTCTAACAGCATAGAAGTTCATTATGTTACATAACGTTTGGGTGTGGTTGACTTTAATGTTTGATATTTTTATTCATTTGCAATGTTTTCTTAATAATAAAGATGTTTTGAAATGTAAAAAAAAAAGCTTATGTATATTTCCTAGTTGAGCCTCTTCTGTGTCAAAAATTCATGCTGACTCATAACTGTAACATTATATTCCAGTCCACTTTATGGTCTTGGCAGAAAGACAAATAACAGAGCCAAGAATAAAGAGAGGGGACCTCAGTGAACTTACACAAGAGAAAACACTAGTCCAAATAAAAACCTCAGACTGACATGTATCTGTTACTGGGACAAGATGAGAGGAAACAATGAGCAATACACACACTTGTTCTAGGGTTAGGACTAAATGAGTCCAATAGGTTTGTAGATATTAACTCTGTAACCTCACAAAAACCCCATGGAAGGGCTATGTTTTACCCTGTCCTTTTAGAAGACAGTAAACTTAGACAATGACTAGTTAAGTGACATTCCCAAGGTCAGCCAAGCAGAAAGCAATGTGGTTAAGAACCTAGTCAGTAGCACGTATGACCTTAGGCCACACTCTTAATTCCTAATTCAAACCACTGTCACTGTGAAGAAACATAAAAATGAGGAATAGAATAAGACAATCTAGCTAAACGCTCAAAAGAACTTTAAATTCATATTTAAAGTTAGCTAAGCTTTGGTAGTCAAATTCCATTTCCAATAAGTTTTTGCAAGAGAACTTTGGACAAGATTATAAAATTATATATTGAATACTGGATATTACAGTTTCATTTGAGAGGTTGAAATTTCAGTTAGATGGTTTTGGATGCAGGGTACAAAGTAATTTGATAAAGTTGGCTAAAACAGTATTAGTTCATTCATCCATGACATTCTTGAAAGGGGGCCAGGGAGATGGCTCAGCTGTTATAGTGACCCCCAAATTCTCAAATTCAGTCCTCAGAACCAGAGGCGGGAGAAGAAAGCCTATGCGGTGGCCCATGTTTATAATACCTGGGGGAGGGAGAGAGAATGGATACCAAGCGTCTCGCTGGTCAACCAGCCTGTCCTAATGTGAAAGCCTCCGGCCAATAAGAGATGCTGTCTCAAAAAGCCCAAAGCAGACTGAGCCTGACGAACACCTCCTGAGACTGACTCCACTCAATCACACACAGGTACACGCACAGGCTGGTGTGCACACATATATGCGCGTAGGTGCACACACAGAGGCACACACACAAACACACCTGTAAAAAGAGATTCTAGTTTCAGTGGTACAAGGGCATTATCAAAGAGCCCAAATCTTTCAGTCTTCAGACTCTACCATCTTTAAGACGGTGTTGTTCTGAGGCATCATTTCTCATGATCACAAAAATCCTTCTGCAATTCCATGTATCACAATCACATGCAAACACTAAAGATAAAAACATGGTAATTTCTTCAACCCAGGTTTCTTGTTTGGTTCGTTAACTGGTGTTTAGCAAAGATGAAACTATCCAAGAATGTATTCTTAGCTTACTGATAAGATTTGGGTCTTCAGACCACACTATGGCTGCAAAGAAAATAGCACGCAAAGCTCTCCTGTTCAGCCTGCTATGGCAGGCAGTTTGTCAAGAAGGAAGGAGGGGCTATGTCACAAGCAAAACGTTAATGTCTAAAAAAAGAATAATTATCTGGTATATCCTTTCACCACTATTACAAAAGACAAGGACAAAGAATGTGTAACATGAAAAAAATCAATTTATATAGGAAAGTTGATGAACGCATTATGGATACCATAATGTTAACGTGTTTGTGTGTGTGTGAATGTGTGAGTATGTGTGTGTGTTTGTCTTAAAGTAGCTTTATTTTATTGTATTTCATGTAATACCTGATATGTTTATATTATCTTAAATTTCATCTATAACAAAACAAACATTCTCAGTTTTGAAAAGCAAACTAATTCAAAGAAAAAAAACATTATTTTCTAACAAAATATTGGTGCTATTTGGGTGTGATTGGAAGCTGATAGCTGAGCCCTCAAAAACTGAACAAGACATCTTTATCAAAATGTATTTTGTGTTACTGTCAAGAAGAGATGAGAAAGACAAAGGAGGACTGGAGGTCCTGGAGGATTTTTAAATTGGAAAAATAAAAATGTTTTGTTAAAGATGACGGTTGGACCCACAGCCTTAGAAAAAGAGCTGTTGCAACTTAACATATTGGAAGATTTGCTCTGTGGATTCCTCCCCCTGTGAGAACACCTTCCACTGGTGCCAAAATCAACCTTCTGCTGGCCATAAAAATTAAGAAAGTTTGAAGGGATAAGGAAAATACTCACATTTTGTGGAAAGTAATTCACAGTTCTGACTATGTGTTGATATCTGCCAATATGTCAGTGTTTGTTTTAAGCAAAGGGGTAACACTTTCCTTGGGTCATTGATCACTTTAAATCATTTTAATTGTATGTTTACACTAAATACTTCTTGCTGTGTAAACTTCAGACAGTACTGAAGCATAAAAGTTAAAAATAAAATTCCTGCTGGGCACGAAGGTTCATCTTTGTAATCCCAAAACTTGGGAGGCAGACCCAGGAGGATCAGGAGTTCAAGTCCAGCCCTGGTTTCAGATTCAGTTGCAGGCAATTCTGGGTTCCATGAAACACTGTCTGCACAACATAAAATAAAACAAAACAGAAAACCATTGTCTCTAAAGAAACTTCACTCATAATCTTGCTAAAGATATAACACTGTTAAATTTAGAATTTATCTCTTCAAGTATCTCCTTTATATTCAGATATTTTAGGCTTCACTTGAATTATAACACATTACTGTGGCTGCCATGTGCTTTTTGAATTCTAGTAAAATATATCTTGCATAGTTGGCCAGGTGATGGCATAGCAGCTCTTAACTTGATTTACACATTTACTCTGAATGAGCCTCATTATTTTGTTTTTGTAAAAAAGACATTGAAATCAATATTTTTGAACATTAATCTCTAATAATGTAAATGACACATTTAAAATATTGATAGTGACATAATGTCATCACCTGGACAGAAAAATCAGAGGCTTGAAATGATCTGTTTCTATCTTACACTGAGCTGACTATAAGCAATGTGGGATAAATCACTGCACTTTCTTGAGCTCACAGATCTGGGAATAAGGACAAAGCTTGCTCCAAACTAAAGCTTACACATCTTGGATTTGCACTGGGCTATAACTGGACCTATGCCGTATTATATAATCTGTTGATATTTAATAAGAAATATCCTATTAACTGGGCTATATCTGGATATTTACTCTATTATCTGGATCTATAACCTATTATATGATCTGTAGATATTTTAATAAGAAATGTCCTATTAGAAGCTTAAATGACATTTATAATTATCAAAGAAATAAACATTTGTAGTACGTTTAAGTAAAGAATATTAAAGGGTAAAAATTCCCTTCTGCTTCTACCATCATCGGATAATGGCTATCTTTTATGTTTTATTATATAAAATTTTACATTTATGTACATAGTATTTATGGACTTTATAATGCAGTTAGTTATGCATCTAGTTACATTTAGAAAGCATTTATTCTCAAATTTGAAATACATGCATATATATAATTTCCTATCTTTTTTCTTTACTAGTATATTATAAATAAGCAAATAATAGTTTTGAAATAATTAGTTTCAAACTACAGTTATCACATGGTTATACTATGAATGTGTTAGGCTTTCATTTTGTTGAATTTATGTTATTTAGGTGCTTGTTTAAAATATAGTCATGGTAATTTTTCATGAAGGAAGAATTGATGACCTGTGTTTTCTTTATATAATTACTATAAATAAGATCAAAACATTACAAATTTTAAATATATATATAGGGTACTCACTTTTTTATTATTTTTATTTTGATTAATTACAGTTTATTCACTTTGTATCCCAGCTGTAGCACCCTTCCCCATCCCCTCCCAATCCCACCTTCCTTCCCTCTTTGTCTCCTATGCCCCTCCCCCAGTCCAATGATAAGGTAGATCCTCCTCTCCTTCCATCTGACCCTAGCCTATCAGGACTGGCTTCTTTGTCTTCCTCTGTGGACTGGTAAGGCTCCTCCTCCCTCAGGTGGAGGTTATCAAAGAGCCAGCCCATGAGTTCATGTCAGAGATGGTCCCTGTTCCTATTATTGGGGAACCCTCTTGGACACTGAGCTGCCATGGGCTACTTCTGTGCAGGGGTTCTAAGCTATCTCCATGCATGGTCTTTGTTTGGAGTATCAGTCTCACAGAAGACTCCTGTGCCAAGATTTTTTGGTTCTGCTGCTCTCCTTGTGGAGCTCCTACCCTTTCCAGATCTCTCTATCTCACCCTTCTTTCATAAGATTCCCTGTACTCTGCCCAAAGTTTGGCTATGTATCTCAGCATATGTTTTGATACTCTCCTGGGTAGAGTCTTTCAGAGGCCCTCTGTGGTAGGCTCCTGTCCTGTTCCCTGTTTTTTCCCTCTTCAGATGCCTGTCTCTCACCTTTCTGAATGAAGATTGAGCATCTTACCCAGGGTCCTCCTTCTTCATTAGCTTCCTTAGGTATACAGATTTTAGTATGATAATCCTATATTATATGTCTAATATCCACTTATAAATGAAACTATACCATGGTTTTAAACTATGTAAATGATTTATGAATATTTTAAGAGTTTGCATGGGCTACATGTGGAATTATTTAATTGCCTGTTTGTTTTTTAATGGTGAAGAGAAAAAAAGAATCTACATTTGGGTGGGGAAGTGGAAAGGATCTAGGAGGAGTCAAGGGAAGAAAAACTGTGATCAGAATATATTGTATGAAAAGTCTATTTTCAATAAAATTTAAAATTATTAAAAAGAGCGCCTATATGATTACACCCTTAAAGAATTTACATGATGAACTCATAAATCTCATTGTTAATAATAACATATTATTTTAATATTTTATTGGATATATTCAAGTCTGGAAAATTATATTTCTTTTCTATGGAATCCCTCATCATATTCTTTGCCAATATCCTATCCTCTTCACTATATACTCATATTTATTCATGAAAACCTTTTGTATATAATGACATTAATGTTTTCTTTAGTTCTCTTTTATATTTAAGACATCACATCTACAAATAAAATGCTTATACAAAATATTTACTTAAGGAAATTTTATATATGATAATATAAAATAAAAGAAAATGCTGTGAGTTTAGAAATCCTGCCATACATAGGGCAAGGCCATCATTGAAGTGATATTTTCTTTTACAAATGACCATTAGCAGTTAAAATTGTAAGAAATGTCTTTTATGAGGATCCAAGAATGGAATTATTTCACCATCAGGCAACTCTTGAGGAAAAATAAATATTCTCATGCGTCTTCTTTCAAATTAACTACATTGTGGGGTAGTATAAAGGAAACTCAAGTTCTTTCGCTTTCTAAGCTTCAGCAAATCCGCCCTGCTTCCCTTTCATTATTTATACCAACACAGATGAGAAATAATGATAATAGCTATCTTACAAGGTTTTGGAAATAATGAAATCATGTAATTTATGTAAAGCACTGGCATAAGGCTTGGAACAAAATTGTTACTCCATAAATCATCATAAGAATGACTGTTTTAGAAGAATTTTTTTCTTTACAAAGAAATTCTCTCTACCATTAAATCCTTCAGCAAACAAAAAGCCATTTTACACAAAGTCTACTCTTTTAGGAAACTCCTCTAAGTGAATTTGTGTCTGTTGAGAGCCTGCTACTCCACTGGTCTTTTGAGAAAGTGCTGCATCTTTGAAGTACTGGTGACACAGATTGATGTGTTCCTTCCTCTTTGGTGCTCATTCTTAGCTCTGGTACAATTGAAACAGAAAAGACAGGGCTGGGGGCGTTCTGTTCCACAATGGTGATTCCTTAGAGCTGACCCAGGCCATACATATGGCCCCCAGTAGGTGCATTTTATTTAAATTAATAAGATTATTCTATGTTTAATTCATGATGCAGGGACTTTAAAGCAATGTTATAGGGAGGGAAGATCATAACATAATTCATTGTAGATCATATTTCTATAAACAGCAGGCTACCCTTTTTGAAATGGATATACGAAATATCAAAAGACACATTGTGAAAAAAGTCAACATATACTGACAGTCTGTATCAAACATTGAGGAACAGCCTCTGAACTCAACTCTCTACTTGCAAATTTAATTTTTATTCCTAGTTTGCCTGACTTTGTGGAGAATTTAGAAGGCTATGCTCTTTGTTCTGAAAAAAGATAAGAGTATTGTGTTTAATATCTTGAGATCTAGCAGCCTACCTTCGCCTCACTAAAGTGCTCTGCATTCGCCACACCTTGCATGGAAAATGGCAGTCAGCTCTAAAGAGAAAAAGCCAGCAGATACAGCTTCTCTAAAAGCCATATCCTAAAAGCAGAAGGGAAGTTGAAAGAGAGCAAGGAAAAGCATATTTGTGAAGGGAGGGGTTTGGAAAAAAGAAAAGGAAGGGAAATTATGTAATTATATTATAAACTCAAAAATTATTTTATTATTATTGTTACTATTCTCACTACTACTACTACTATTATTATTTTAAAACAACAGATCCAAGACAGTTTAAATGAACAGATAATGAAAAACAGGGAGCAGCTAAGGCTTGATCTCTTCTTGGTTTGTTTTTCTTTCTTCTGAGGAGTGTCACTTCATTGCTCTTAATACCTCATTAGAGGGTGTGTATTCAGGGTCATGCAATGGAGGGAGAAGATCATCAGTCAGTTTTGCAGTTTGCTAGCTGTTAAAGAGAAAGGTTTGGTTGAAACAGATGACCACAATGAGGACTAGGGATTATCTGTGACTTTCAAAAGCCATTGTTCCTCTATTATTATGAAAACCAGCAGTGGGCTGTAAGCTCACTTCCTTATTCACACCCATACTAGACAATGAATTTAGAAAGCATCCCCACAGAGCCCAGAACTCAACTTTCAAGTAAGAGTAATGTTCGGAACTGCCATTCTCTTTTTAAAAAACAGCAATTAAGTTGGACACCATTAGAAAAAGGCAAACTCAGTTATTCCCAGAGCTCACTGTTGCCTGTGAATTTGTTGTTTTGCAACAATAATGAAATATGTTCTTTCAGTGGTGCTTTGCATTTAATTCAGTGCTTCTAAATATCTGCTATCTTACCCATATGTTTCTTGTGTACATTAAATAGCGAATTAAAATGTTATCTTGCAAGAGCTGCTTGGTATTCTAGAGGTTGTTTGGTTACCCTTAGAAAGCAGAAATGTGACTTGATAGAGGGAAATTCTACAAATCTGAAGAGATTGTGGTAGAAAAGGTGTTTATTCTTTATTTGTCTTGATATTTTTCATACAGAAAAAAAAAAACTGTGCTTCCATCTGTTACGAAAGCGTTCATACTGAAACTAGAAAAACAAAGACAGAGATAAAGCTAGGAGGGGAGGTCTGCCATCTCTATATACTGCTACTGTTCAGTCACTCTATCCCACTTCTTAGAAAGCACAATGATGGCAGTGAAAGATGTTTAAATAGCGATAATGGATTGCAAATACAGGAACTCTTATCTTTGGAATTTTAAAGTAGACAGGAGAAAGCCGGGAATATTTGGTTTAAGGCTTACCCCCAAGGCTGAACTTTTATCTTTTATAGGTCATTCTCTGCTTGTGTGCTTCAAGAATACATATTGGAGCTTTGGAGTTCGGCCAAAATCACACAGAAGATGAAACTACAGCATGTTATGTAAAAATCAGCAATTCGAGGAAAGTTTTTTAAAAATGTTCCCGCAAGCAGTGGAGGGAATAAGTACGTGAAAGTATGACCTGTGTTTGTTAGGGACATCAGAGTGATAGATCCTATTATTATCACTTATTCCTTCACTCACTGATCCGTGCTTTCAGAGACTTCCTACAGGCAGTAGGAACTCCTCCAATCTGAAAAGTAGAATACCTTTGATCATATAGGAAGCTGATTTTTATTATTATTCATGTAACTTCTCTCTCTGGCTAATCCAAAGGCAGATGATAAATAGAACAAGAATGGGCTTCAGAATGTGGCAAGGGATATTTAAATCAGGAACAAAAGAATCATTTATTTAGATTACCTTTCATCTTTCTTGTCACTAAACCAGTATCCTCAATGCCAATTTTATCACCTCTACTTGATACAATATTCTCCCTTCTTCATACTTAATAAGGTAAAACAAACAAAAACAAGACTAAAATGTCTTCACTCAAAGAACTTAACCATTACAGTGAGACTTTGTTAGACTTTGCTGGTCTGCTGAGATGAGAAGCTCAGGGTACAATTTCCCTTTGTGTATTTCAGTAGAACTCCAACCGGACTGTTCTGCAGAAACCCCTGTTCCCTAAGCCCATGTCTATGGACTACATGGGTCTATACTTGTAGACTCAGGTCCTCCCTCTGGTATTTGCTTAGAGGACATCTTAGAGAGCTGTCTGAGCACTCACTCTGTGTTCCATTCCTTGAACTACATCCCCTACATCAGAAGTTAGTGGGTCTCAGCAATCTATTTTTATCCTTTCCAAACACCTAAGGTGACCAAATAAGATTATGGCCGTTCTTCCTGCTCATAGTGTTAGAGTTAAATGAGGGTGAGAAAGACTTCTAAAACCAAGACCTTTAGCATTATTATTATTATTATTATTATTATTATTATTATTATTATTATTATTATTTAAAATTTATTCACTTGTATTCAGTTACAGCCCCATCCCTCACCTCCTTCTGGTCCTCCCCTCCCTCCCTCTTCCTTCCCTAACCATCTTCCCTAGTGTACAGATAGAGGAAGTCCTCCACCCCTACTGTCTGACCCTAGCCTATTGGGTCCCATCAGGACTGCTTGGGTTATCTTACTCTGTGGGCTGGCTAGATAGCCCCACCAGGGAGAAGTGAGGGAGGAGCAGGCAACCATGTTCATATCAAAGACTGTATCTTCTCCTCTTACTAGGGATCACACATAGAGACTGAGCTATCTATAGTCTACATCTGAGCAGGGGGTCTAAGTCCTCTCTGTGCATGGTCTTTGGTTGTTGCATACATCAGTCTCTACAGTGCATCCACGGGCCCAGACTTTTTTGTTTTCCTTTTGGAAATTCTGTCTCCTCAGGGTCCTTCTCTAAACTTACAGAACTATACTGATAATTGCATTGTTTACCTACATTTCTGTCTATATCATGGCCCTCCTGAAAATTAGGACCATTTGATTATGTCTACATTTAGGATCCTCTGTATTTTGCCTAGTGCCTAGAATGTAAAACCTATTAGTTCTAAATGAGTGTTGAATTCATCCATCCTTTTATACGCATCCATCAAGATTTATTGAGCCAGATCTGTACTAGGTGTCAGGAAGGTTATGACAGACTCAGCAGAAAATATCCAGGAACAAGAAGATCTCCTGCTGTCCTTGAAATCTCACTCCATTGCCAGCGGCCTGCTACTCTTGTGTAGCCAGCCCTCTGAAAGCATTTCAAACAGTAACCTTTGTCAGGACTTCTAGTAAACACCCAAATTCTGTCATTTTAACCTTGTAACATCCTTACTGTAATCATCTCATGGTGATTGTCAGCTAGTAGGATTGATCTTCTAGGAACTGAGGAGAGAGTCTTTAAGATAGGATCCACAAGCGCTGAAACTCCATTTCCCACTTTCTGGTTTCATCAACTCACAGTGCATGCAAAAGCCTGCCTTTCAAGCACTGCAGCCTACGAAAGACATAGGCCTATCACAGCCATTGCTGTTTCTCAGCCTACCTTTCCCACATTCTATAATGGGAGCTAATTTTCTTGACAGCTGAAACTGTTTGTCTAAATAGCAAGGTGCTTAATTTGAACCTCACACAAAGGAAGATTGTTTCAGAGATTAAATAAATGAAAGCCCTTGCTACTGAGTAATTTTATACGACAGTAGTGCCAGAATGTGTGAGCTGGCACAGTGAATAAATAGAAAGTGCAGTAGTGTCTCTGAATAGACAATTACAGTCAGCATAAAATATTCAAGTAGCATGTATGGATGAAAGTAAAATCATGGACTTTTTAAAATGGAATTTTGGTAGTTTGTAATTTTCTTTCAAACACTTTGGCAAGCTTATCATTGATGTCCTTTTATTATTAAAATTTTCAGCTGCCAGAATGTTAGGCAGTTGTTAGTGCTAATTAATTATCAGTTTAAGGTTTCAAAAGCCTCCACAGCTATTATTACTGTAGCTATCCCATGAAATAAAACTGTCGCCAACGACTTCCATGACAGTGCACTATGAAGCTGATACACAATAAGCTAAAGACTCAATATCCCTATATCTTAATTGAACTGTTCACGAAACAAAGTTTTGTTGCATATAATATAGATTATACAAAAGCTTATCCTGCTTCTCATCATTTTTCCTCAAGAAGAGAATGTCTAGACATAAAAACAGTGAAAAAAGCATTAAATTCATAAGATGAATAATAATAATGAGCACTAAATTTAAAGATTCTTTTAACATGGCAGCATTGGAATCTCTATGCTGACACAGAGAATATATAATTTTCAAGTATAATCTTTAAAAAATAGACTTAATGCTAATCATTAGCAAATGCATTATTTGGGATGCATTTATTCTTCAAAGTGTAGCTTCAATTTTTCTATCTAAATGTCATTTTATTGCACCTTTACTGCTCAACAAAATTAACAAAGATACTTTTAGAATATGTATTAAAAATTTCAGGGAAACATATTCTTGCTACCAACATGAGCTGGATTTCTCAAACTCACATGGTCTGGGGAGAAGACTACCACACACAAGTTGTCTGGCATCCAACTCAAGCCCTTGCCTACACACAGCCTCACACACTGTGGTGGTTGAAAGGGAATAGTCCCTATAGCCACCAGTTAGTGCAACTATTTGGGAAGGATATGCCTGTGTTGGAAGAGAGGTGTCACTGGGGGCAGGCTTTGAGATGTCAAAATCCCATGCCATGTAGTTAGCTCATTTTCTTTCCCTATGCTTGTCCAATCACATGTAAGCTCTCACTTCCAGTGTCATGCCTGCCTCCCTCCTACCATGCTCTCTGCCAGTAGTGGCCATGAACTCATTTTCTGTATCTGCAATCCCCAATAAACTCTTCTTCATGATAATGGTGTCTTACCACAGCAATAAAGAAGAAACTAAGATGTTCGCAATAAATAGACAGATGATAGATAGATAGATAGATAGATAGATAGATAGATAGATAGATAGATGCTAATGAACGACAAAATAATAATGGCTTCAACCAATGCCAAACATATTCCAGAAGGTAAAATAGCTCACAGTTGTAGATGAAAGTTTTCTAAAAATATATTGGGAAAATTTCCAAAAGCCCTAGGAAAACAATTTTCCATAGATCATGAACCTTAGGTATTCTCAGTTATCCCTGACATGAATGCTAGAAACATTTGCATGAAGAATGGTGTATGATGGGTGCACAGATGTGAGTACATACACACACACACACACACACACACACACACACACACACACACACACATCTCTACCAGTAAGGAAGGAGTCAGCTCCCCTCAATTGTTGGGATCCATGGGGAAGGATAAACTTTTAAAAAGAACCAAAGCTCAGTTAAGAAGTTGGTTTTCTTAATTTGAATTAAAGACAATTCACAGAGTATCATTAGCCTCTAAACAGTTTTCTATATTATTCTTTGTGTCAGCATCATGCCTGGATTACCTTTTTTTTTTTTTCCTTAATTTTTTTTAGTGTTAAGATTTAAACCTAGCATCTTGTGCAAAGTAAGCCTGAACTCTCATTGAGCTCACCCACAGACCTCTACTATGTCTTCTATGTAGACTAAATGTTAGAGGTTTTCAACAAATGACTAATCAATCATCATTGATTCTTAATGACTTATAATCAATTTGCTTCTAGAAAAAAGGAGTGGCTAAAAGAATGGAAAATATCCAATAAGTAGGTATGCTTAAGAAAAAGTATTAATACTGAGAAATCTACACACAGTAAAACATCCATGTTCTTCTAAAAGGGAACATATTGAGAAACCACATTTTATAAGCAAGAAGTAAAACATAAGTCATTGCTGCCTTAGATATGCCAGCCAGTGAAGATGAAGAAATAAGAAGTAAAATACTTGAACAAGAGGAGACAAGTTATGCCTTATAGATGGATGGCCTATTTGTTCTTTCATTCACTCATCCATTCAATGCCTTTCTAATGCTTTTGATAGTCTACATATTAGGAATACAATAAAAAAAACAAGTGTACATGCCTTCTCAGGTTCCTCACATGCTACATTGCTTTATCTGTGGTTTATTGTTTAGTCTCTGTTAACTGATGCTGTTATGTAACATATGCCTTTCTGTACAACCATCGTTGTTATACATGTACAAAAGACATCATTATGAAGACCTATACTAGCCATCAAATATTATAAGGATATATAAAACATAGAATGCTACTTTTGTAGCTCCCTAAAAGAATCTTCCTACAAATACAATTTCCTTCCAGTTGTTTGAGTAATTATTCTGGAGAAATCTTCTCTCTGTGGCATCATCTGGAACTCTTAGCTATGGCATCTACATTCATTGAACAACATGGAAGAGGAGGAGAGAACTAAACAAACAGCTGAATTTACAGTGCCTCAAGCACAGGTCTGAACTGTGATCCACCAGAGTAAAGCCTCATGGTCTTACCTGTCTGTAAAGGAGACGAGAACATGTAGCTGTTTTCTTTTGTCATCTATTTTGGTTTAGAGGCAACTTTAGATTCAGAAAACAAAAACACTGCAATTTGAAGAAATCAGAAAAGAGAGGAGTGGGGATAGAAAGCCTCAAACTAGATAATGAAAGAAAATCAGCCGCATGGACATCGGTCTTTATTTTAGTACTGCATTAGACTCTGCCAATGAGCTCGTTAAGCACTATTTTCCAAATGAAGGCTAATGCCACTACAAATATAAACTTAAATCTCTAAAGCTGTATATTTGTCTGCTGAAAAAAGAAACATCTATGAACCACCAGAACGTCTGAGAGATGACCTAAGAAAGAAAAAAGGATGCCTTCCTCAGCAGGGATGCCACACTTTGAATGTAGACAAACTTACTAAAATTTTTGTATCAGCAACTGTTTTAGTCACAGAAAAGCAGATGATCATAGAGTGTAGGTTAAAGTGGACTTTTTGGATCTTAAATTCTGAGTGGCGGCTGAACCGGTTCTCACTGCCTTGATGAAAAATGTGGGTTGCATCACTCAAAACCAAAGTGATTTAAAGATGTTTTATATAAAGGGGTTAGAGAACTAAAATAAGCTCTTGTGGGGTTTTTGTTTGTCATGATTACATGGTAAACTACCCATATACTTGTCACACAAAAAAGGCTGTCTACACAGAAGGGTTTTCTTATAGGGAAAATATTTGAGTAAAACCTAGTTTTGAATGGAATGAAAAAAATCAGTAACTTCTAACGTTATCTAGGTTTGCATTTAGAGTCAACTACAATTTCTTTTAGTAACATTCTACCCTAAGTGAAAACCATTGATAATTTTATAAAACGAACTTGAAACCTTTCAAAAACCATACTCAAGTTTCTCATCATTGAGCTTTGTGTGTTAGACTGAATGTGAATTTATTAAAGTATTCCCCATTGGCAAAAAGGGTTTACTTTACCCATTAAAACCTCCCTTGAATGGATATCAAATATCTCTTGTCCTGTTAGATGATGTAATTTCAGTCTGAAATTGTCTGTGCTTTAACCAGGAAGGTAAAATCTTTCTCAATGGAGGCAATAGAGCATGTCACTGATAAGGAAAAGGTGATCCACCAGGTCACAACTTGGCCCATTCTGGACAAACAGTGAATGAAACTCATCTGCTCCCACATTGTGTGGCACCAGTAAGCCAGTTTATTTTAACCCATCAAATCCCTTCCATGATTGAAGCCAGCTCTTCCTTACACCCTGTACTTCCTGGTCATGGTGGCTCCCTTTTACGATACAATCATAGTAGAGCTGTTGAACAACCATGTACTAGCAGCTAGGAAAGAAAAATAAACGCATGCATAAAATTCTGATTTTTACCCAATAAATAACTCAGACAGAGAAGGAATATGACCAAAAACAAGCTCTCCAACCCAGTCATCTTACAACTGACTTCTGACCACTAATATGACAGTTATGCAGGTTAATGAAGATCAATGAGGTTAATGAAGAAAACAGTTATTGAAACAACAAGACAACTCTTGGGGTGAAAGGGGAGCTTTGGATGGAGCTATACTACAAGAAATAAACATGATGACTGTGATTATTAATCTTGATTGTCAGTGTGACACAGTATAAATTCATGTGGGGAATGAGGTTCAATGAGGAATTGTCTGGTTTAGTTTGGACTGTGTACATGTCAATAGGGAATTTTCTTAGTTGGGCAAATTGAGGTGGATTTGCGATGTATGTATATATTGAGCTCTTCTGACTATAGACATACTATGACATGCTCTTTTACCTTCTGTAAATGACTCGCTGTTATAATAGGCTGTAGCCTAGAATTCTGAACAAAGCTAAAGTCTTTCTTCCATAAGCTGTTTTGTAGAGGTATTTTTATGACAGAAATGCAGCTGAGACAGTAACCATTCCAGATTCTTGCTAATAAGTCAAGATTGTGATATTTGTCTGCTTTCAGTAGGTATGGTGCTTTGAATAAGAATGGCCTCCATAAGCTTGTTTATTTGAATGTTAAGTCATCAGAGAGTGGGGTAAAGAGGTGTGATCTTTTTGGAGGAAGTCGTCACTGGGAGTGGGCTTTAAGGTTTAAAAAATTCTCTCTCTCTCTTTGCTATAGATAAGGATGTAGCCCTCAAATACTTTTTCAGCATTATGCCTGCCAGGCTTACTCCCAGGCTCCCCATCATGATCATAATTGACTGAGCCTCTGAAATCGTAAGCAAGCCCTTAATTAAATGCCTTCTCTTGTAAGAGTGGCTGTGGTTATGGTATCTCTTCACAGCAATAGAATTGTGACTAAGACGTAAGCAAGGTGAAAAGGTTGGAAGATCGGTTAGAGACTACTGCCACCATTATTAAAAGTTTCAACTCCAGGGTCACCCTTACTACTTAGAGATCTGAGATAACTGAGAAAAGGCAGGTGATTTCTAGCTTATGATGGCTCAACCCCCTTTATAGTAATGCAAAATCTACATAATTTCTGTGGAAGCCACTGTAAATTTTGACCCTTCACAGGGTCAGAATCCATACATTGTTACTCCCTCCCAGTGTTGAGCACTGCCAATGAATGCGCTTCAGCCCCAAGTTAGTGGTTGGAGTAAATGATACTGTACTGAATTGCCAGTGATGTTTGTGTACAGCCAATCAACAAATTAGATGAGCTATTCAACTCTTCATCATAATACAGACTATGGTTGATCAGCTAGATGATTTTGCTGACTATGCAGGTGTTGTGAGTAGGATTAACGCAGGCAAGACTAAGCTCTGATCCTCAGTAAATTAAGAGTATGAAGTTCATTAAGATATTCTAAATGAGTTCATCAGGATATAACTTCATTCTAAGTGAAAAGCATCTGCATTCCTCTTTGCCAAATCTCTCCTCTTGAGGAGAAAGACTGCCAAGCTTCAACATTGTGATTCATCTTATGTCAAAAATCTCTCCAGATCAGTATTTCCAATCTCCCATTATCTTCACTCCCTAAAACAGACTTTTACATCTGTCTACACTTAAATATAATGTTTTCTCCAAATATATTGTGGTCATTCCAGGAGCACCAACAAAGAACTGTTAGCAAAAAAACACTATCTATGATATCATTAAAGAAAGCTATTAACTCATTTTGTGGAATCATCTGTGACCAGGAAGGTTTAGAGAGATGGCTTGGTTGGTAGAAGCTTGTTCTACAAGCATGAAGACAAGAGTTTGAATATCCATCATCCATGTAAGCAGTCAAATATGGATTTGCATGCCATACACCCAACATTATGGGAAGAGCTGAGTGGGCTTGGAAGATCACTGGAGAGCCAATCTTCATGATAAAAGGAAAGATTTATGTTCAATGAGAGACCCTGATACAGGTAAGAAAAGATAGAGGAAGATATCCTCTGCACTCTGCAGGCATGTACATGGCCTGATGCCTCATAAATTGTCCTATAGCACACATACACATACACAAATACACACACACACACACACACACACACTCACTCACTCATTCACTCATACACACACAAAATCTTCTCAGAAAATATCTGAAATAAAAATAATCTAAAGGGTCCAACATAAAGTAAGAAGTTAGAGTGTGGGGCAGAAATTTTCTATAGCTGTGAATTTGATCAGTTTATTTAAATCTTAAGCCATAGCTATTTAAATACTGTTAGTATTTCTATATTTTCTTTTCTCTATCTGCCTTTCTATGTCTGTATGATCTCAGAGAATTCACTAAAAGTTAAAATTGTAGTTTTGGAGAGATGGCTTAGCAGTTAAGAGCACTGACTGCTCTTACAGAGGATGCAGGTTCAGTTCTCAGCATGCATATGGAGATTCATGTCCATCTATAACTTCAGTACCAAAAGATCAAACACCTTTTTATGACTTCCACAGGCACCAGGCTTGCGTGTAGTGCACAGATATGCATGTACACACACATGCACATGAAAATGAATAAGAAAGATCATAAAACTTTGCAGCCATCTACAAGAGACAGATGAGCCATGCCACAGTTTTCCTGTTAAACTGTGGTGCTGCATAAGAAGCAGTTGTTTGTCTTGGAATAAAGGAGGATTTATTTAGACTTCTCTTGTTAAGGTCAGAGAACAAAAGACCAAACAAGTAGAAAAGATAATTGAATCAAATGATATAGAAACTAGTGATTGATTTTATCATTTTCAATCAATCCCCTTCTACAGTTTTATTGTTTTGTGATAATTATATTTAGCTTACCAAATACAGGTTTTTAAGCCAAAATCATTATAGCTTCAAGACAAAATCTGAAAAAGGACTTTAGAAAAACAACAGCAATAAAAATGAGCACATTTATTTCTATGTTCCCTTGTTTGGGATAATATCAAATTGATTCTTAATCATATGACATCCAACTTACTTTGGCACTGCCCTTGAAAATCTAGTGAGTCTAGATTGGCAGTTTCTTTGCTTGTCTGGTTATCTGTTGGAAATCAAAAGGATGAAGGACATCATTTGCTTAAAATACCAGTAAGAAAATTACATCATTTACAGAAACATAGATGGAACCAGAAAACATTATGTTCAGCAAAATAACACAGATTCAAAAGAACAAATATTGTATGCTTTCTTTCATATATAGAATCTAGATTTAGCAACGACATACACACACACACAAAAGAAAGTAGAAGAGAGACAGTTTAGAGAGAAGACAAATAAGAGGTGGAGAAGGATGGGTAAAGATAGTAGATGGAGCTAAATGTAAGAAAAGTGCAATGACATATTTACGAGAGTGTCATGTTGAAACCATTTATTTTTCATGCTAACTAAATTAGTAAAAATTATATTTGCATATACTAATATCAATAAATTAACTAATGAAATGTCATTTACAATAGCATCAAAATATAATATGGGAATAAATTTGACAATAGACAAAAATGAGTAAAATTTTAAAAATTAATTTTGTTGCAAGTGCAAATAAAGCAATAATTCATATGATAATGACAGGGGAGGAAAAGGACAGTAAAACATACTTTTTTCTCAGAAAAATAGGAAATTTGGATCAGACCCAGAAGCTTACATTTCATTCACATAATGAAATTCAGCTGGGACCAGGCAAAGACAGAATAGCAGGCTCAGTCACCAGCTCATCCTGCAGCTCCCAAAGCTGATGGAGATCTGATTCTATGTAAAACTGTCAGGCTGCCCAAGGATAACCATTCTCTCAAAATAAAAGAAAAGCAACCCTTCACCCTGTATTTTATTCAGTCAATTCTTCACAGAAAAGGCAAATACATGTTCTTTCCTTTCCTCTTTCTCTATTATAGAAACTTAAACTAGTATCCTAAAGCCAAGGAATAATTCACAAAGACATTAATAATATACATTCTAAATGTAAATCACCATGACCTTCCCGGTTCTGCCATGTATGTATATGGGGAAAGAAAGAAGTAAGAATGTAGGATGTCAGCATGGAGTGAACTCCATATTTTGGTGAAGTTCAAAACTTGGCTCGTTATTAAATGAGAGAAGAACAGAAGTAAGAATGCCCCCCCCCCATCCTTTGCCTGCCCTCCTGCTCTGAAGCAACCCTGTAAAGGCAACACTAGTCTTTCTCTTGATGTAGATCATAAAACCTTCAATCCTACACCCAGAAGAGAGAACAACCTTATCTTGGAAGACAAAGAGATTCCAAGAATTTGAACCACCAGCCCCGAGTGAATTCCCTCCAGCTTGTTTTACCACTCCAGGCCCTTCTGTCTTCCAATTACATTTCTCTAGGATTATCTATTCATCATCAACCCAACAAAGCAACCACACATTTACCTCTTTGGATATTTGTATCTGCTCATTGTGTCATTGTTTTCCTTAAAACTGTTTTGGTAGCTCACAGAAGATGGTCCATTTTTACAGAGACAAAGAAAAGGCCAGGGGGAAAATATGTAAGCAGGGTGACTTTAACCAGCCAAAGTGTGAGGTTATTTTAAAGGTTTTCATTTGATCTATTTTCTAGGATTCCATAGCCTTTACAGGATACTCTCTACTTGCCTTTACAGGATAAATAAGCCTTGCTAGAAAGGCTTGGGACCATAAATAGTTCAAATTTCAGTTCTTTGCAACTTTGGAATATTTTCATAGACATAATGCAATATATTGGGGCTGGGATATAGGACTGACAGGAAATTAATTTATTTCATATATAATTTAAACACAGCCTGAAGATATAATTTTATACAACTTTTTGGTATGGCCACATTTTGAGTTAAGTCTGTCACATGAGATAATGGTTGGAATTTCTGGCTATTGGACAAACAAACAAACAGAAACTTTCAGAGCACTGATATTTCAGACATTCTAATTCGGAGTGCTTGATCTGTATAAATACATTCCACACAGGGCTCTCATTCTGTGTTTTTTTAAATTCCTGTTTTCATTTGATTTCTACTGTAAACTCACCAGCTCACTTGTGTCTCTTTATAAATGAAGAACAATTTTAGTCTTTGAGAGGATAAAAGCAGGGGCCGGGATATCAATTTGGGTTTGTTTTAAGAGCCCTGTTGCTATTAACCGTGAAGCGTTCATTCACAGAACAAGCACCTACATCAACACTTGCCCACGGGTCCTAACAATTTAACAAGAAATTAATTATTCATTTGACTTGACATCTGAAATCATTTGTATTGATAATTAATTGAGTAATTTACAAGTGTAACGACTCCCTAGTATTACATCAAAAATAATTTCTCCTATAAGCCCCTAAAAAGAAATGTCCAACTTCATTCATTCCCAGTCCAAAAGTGAAAAACAATGTTTTTCAATCTCTAGCTCTTTCCAACTTAAAAGAATAAATAAACAAACAAAAGTCTGTGGTCATGAGTGAAACAGTCCATGGGTTTTTAGGCAGAAAAACAATATAAAACAATATCTAAATCCTAAACTGTTGCTTTACTAATAATGGAATCAGCAAAATTTAATAGAGCGCTTACATGTATTGGTGGCAAAATTTAGGGACTGATGGTCAGTCATGGGCACCTTCTCTATTTACTTGACTTTGCTGTGTGATAACTTGGAAGGGAAAGTTGTTAGCTCACCATCCCAAACAGGTGGAGAACAGTCTCAGGTTGCAAACCCCCTTTTACATACAATACTCCACTTGTCAACCTGAGAGGAATTGGGATTTTGCCAAAACTTTTGTTTTCAGTCTGTCACTTAGATCATCACTCATATGTAGTCTATGGAGAATGAATCATGAGATATTTGAGGTATGCTTTCACTAAATCAGAACACCCACATAGATCCAAAAAAATTAAAGTTTTGCCTTTTTTTAGTATATTTTACGTTTAAATATATGACCATCTACTTAAAAAAATAGAAATAGTATAGCAATTCCTCACACTAGGAATCATTACACAAATCTTACATTTACATTATGTATTCATTAATAAACTAACACATCATTACATAAACTATCAATAGGCCAAAATATTTTTGATTGTTGAATTTTAGCAAATATTTTATTTGGAATTATTCTAGAAACTAGTAAAATCTGGTAATTCAATTGTGATAATTAATTTAGAAATAGCAATACAATATTTCATTTTATTTTTATAGAGAAAATACAATATAAATATTACTAAATATTATTAAAAATTTTCTATCATGTATAAAAAATATTAGTACTGTTTGGAAAGGTGAAGAGTCTGGGGCACTCTGTGTCAACCAGCCAGTGTCTTTTAATGGTGAATGAAAAATTGTCTTTTTTTTTTCCTCCCATCAGTTAACAATGGAAGCAGTATTAGTCACAGTATGCATGGAAATCTGCCAATAAAATAAAGTTAAATAACATTTCTCTTCAAGCCTCATAAAAATGTCCAGAGGTCTTTTGTAAGGATATAAAGTATGACTCACATACTAGCCCAAACAGGGCAAAACAGGATAAAGGAAAGGGATGGAAAAAGTCTTACTGCTCTTAGAGCACTTACAAGTACCCTAATGTTGTGGCAAAGTCCACTTTGGTGTCTCTGTCAATCCTCTCCCAAGCTACCTACAAAAGGGAAAGAAAACTGCCTTCCCCATCACAAGTATACAAAAGAGGAGTCTTGCTGGCAAGGTTAGCATCTGTCAGTATCAGGCCTGGGACAAAAGCAAAGCCGCTCTTTGAATTGTTTGCTTAATAAGATCTCCTGGTGAATGGCCTGTATCTGAAGCCTGGGGTTTACCGGGAATACAACACTGTGTTATTTTACATAGGAAAGAGGTTAGTTTCAATAAAATGAGTGGATATGGTCAGCTTGCCATTTTAATATAGTTCTGGTATTTGTTCTGAAAACAAGGTAGACTTGCTCAGCATTGTCCATAAATACGGTAACGGTCATTCATATACTTTGTCCCAGCTATTGGATTTTCCTCTGGGATGTTCTATTTTGTATTGGCTGCTATTCATTGTCTGCGCTCAATTTGTGGCTTGCTGCTATAGAATTTTAATGAGTCCATGTTAAACATCTATTAGAATCCATTCTGTTAGGCAGCTTATAGGGAACAAGCCCATACATCCTTCTAGAATCAACTCGTCTCTCTACTATACATGAAAATAGTTCACCCCACATTTAAGCGTAATTCTAGAGATCACTTTAAAAAAACTAAATGTGGCCTGAGAACACTTCCAAACACAACAAACTGCCATTTGGTGTGTGCACGACATGAAAGCCTAATTCAGGATCAAACACTCAGGGCAGGTAGTTGAGACCCAGTCAATTACAGCAGCAGAGTCAGTCAATCGCCTGTGGCCAACTGATTGAAATACAGCAAAATAGCTGCAACCAATTAACTGCCTCTATACCTCACTTCCCTTCTCTGGCTATTGGTTTTGTCTGACCACCTTATGGGACCAGAATTCTTAAACACTTCTCTGGGCCTGAGAGATACCAAATGTGCCAATGATTCCTTACTTGATTAAACCTTCACAAATTTCACTTATTTAAGATATTTCCTTCCCACTACTAGGAGACGATTACTTTGGTCACTGGAAGTGCTATCTTTACTTCCAAGTGCTTGGTTTCCTCCAGAATAAAGAGGCCTAGAATTTGCTACTGGTTTATGCGGTGAGCAGTCTGCTACCCCATTTGAACTCACCAACAGCCTGCAAAAGAGGTTCTGCCTTCTCACAGAAAACCTGGAAGTAAGAGAATCGAAGCTTTCCCTATGACATGCACTCATGATTCAATGCATCTTCCCATAAATCCTCAACGTTCTCATTATGCTACATTTTAGTTACAACGAAATAGTCACAAAATGGTTTTCATAAAAGAGTGACATTTTATAAAAGAATCAGAGTGTTGGGACTAATGAACCATAGTATATGAAATTCCAAGCACAGCTGATACTGGTTTTGTTTCCTTGGTCTGCCGGCACGTCTTCATTTGGTGTTTGAGATAATCTTTAAATAGAGTTTTATAGAAGTTTTTAACATGAGCACCTGCATTTGTGAAATTTCCTTTAGCCTGCAGCATCCAGAAAACCCTAAATGGAAGGTTTAGAGCACAAAAATGCCTGGACTAATGGGATTCATTAATTTTCTTATCATTTACTCTAAATGTTTCAGCTAATGTAAATCACTGTATCAGCTGCCAAAATCTGTACTTGAATAAAAATTTAAAAGTATAATTTTACTCAGATTTACATAGAAGTGAAAAAGAATGCAGGCAGGCAGTTCTTAACCCCACTGTGAGTTTTGTTTTGTTTTCCTTTGCTTTGGCTTATTTTCATACCAGGAAATTTGTAGTGACCTTGTGACTCCAGGCTATGTAGATAGAAGTGAACAAGAATTTCACAAAAGCTATTAATATTATTTTTAATGAAGGCCTTACCACAGCTAAAACAGTGTGAGGCTAGAGCCTGCTTATACATCAGAACTGTGTGAAGGGATTTCCTCTTGACTTCAGGTTGCTTCACGTACATCACATTGGTACCCTGTAATTGTATGCTGAGAGTACTTACTCCATGGAAATGGACACACGACAGAGGAAGCAGAAGCTAACCTTCCCCCTGTTCAGAGCCAGTTTCTAAGTATTTATCAGCACACTGACAAGATGACATTACGCCCTGTCATGGATACTGAGTTTGTGCTGTCACTCCAGAGTGCCAGCTGCTGAGTACTCTGGTATATACAGTCTCTGTATTGCCCTTAGGTGAAGGGCAGTGTCTTTTCTGAGGATTTTGCAGGCGGTTGGCAAGATCAAATGGGGTACCAGACTGCTTTTGCATAAGCCAGTAGCAAATTCTAGCCCTTGTTATTACAGAGGAAGCCAAGCACTTTGGAAGGAAATATAGCACTTCCAGTGGACCAAAGTAATCGTCTCATATTTGTGGAAAGGAAATTTGAGGACAGTTTCTTGGATACTGAGTCACAAAGATATGTGTGTAAAAGGTGGCTGCAGAGCCATAGCTCCTTCTACAATTAGCACTGGGCACTGTTCCAGCTGCCCCAGCGTGTAGCTCCTCTATGTGCTCCATCCTGCCTCTTTCTTTTTCGTTTATAGATACTGCTCCTAAAGATAGCTGCTCCCATCTCTAAACAAACAACCAGAAATACACAACAAAACAAAACAAAAAAAAAAGCTGCCTGAAGAACCCAACCTAAGACTCATCTCCTACCCAGAACATAACTAGTATTCAGTAAATGTTATTAACCAATAACTCTAATCCTCCCTGCAATACTGTTGGAGATGGAGTTGAATGGTTTAGCTAACTTCTCATTTTAACTTGAAAAGGATTCTGTTATCACAACAAAAAACAATTGTTGTTTATAATCATAACGCAACTTGAAATCTACAAACAACCACAAACATTCTAGTTATATTGATTTACTTAAAAAAAATTTCAGTAGCTCATACGATTTTGGTTGGTGACTTTTAAACATATCTGACTTCTCGCTAAGAAGTCATGTAATCAGTAGTCTTTAGTTATTATTTAAATACAAAATCCATCACACCACAGTTCCAAAAAGGTGCTTCTTTACTGATCAGTTTAATAAAATCCTTGCTCAGTCAATTAAAAAGAAGTTGAGTGTGAGGGCCATGTTAATCTCCTTTTGAAACTGCACAAAACTTAAGCAGATTGCATCCCCAGAGAGGATTCAGTACAAATCCCAGCTGAAAGGCACTGGGAAGGCGTTTGCTGCTATCCAGTGATGCAATATTCTGGGCACATTCTTGGTTATGCATGAATGTCATGATGACTTCTAAGGGATTAATTATTTTATTTTGAATCATAACATTTCTTAGAACACTAAGAAGCACTTTTCAAAATTAAGGCATAATAATTCAAGTTTTGGTCACATATGAAAATATCTCAAACATTTGGTGGATGATTTTTAACCATTTCCTTTCCATGCTTTGAAACATCACATTGAAGAAAATACCCCTTGTTTCTGATTTCCCGCATTGAACTCAGGGTGTTAGCAGTTAGTAACACACATTAGTTATGTGCCACTACAGGGAGAATCTACCTGGACTTTGCAGGTAAGACAATTGCTTACTGAGACAATTTCAACCAACTCTGAGCAAGACAAAGGCACCAAAGTGGTGAAAGAAACAAGTAAGGGTTGTTCCTAAGACAGAACCTATAGATTCACAGTCAAGAGACACAGGCAAAGAAACCAGCCAATCTGATGGATTTCTTCAGAACACGTTTGGCTGTGTAGCAGCCATTTTCGTGTTGTGTGATAAAACTCTCAGTTAATCAAACTTAAAGAAGAAGGGTTTCCTTCCACTTACTGTTTGTGGATAAATCTGTCCTGGCAAGGAAATCACGGTGATAGGAGCTTGAAGTGGCTGGTCACATGGCGTCCACAGGTAGGAAGTAGAAAATGATGAATGCTACTGCTCAGCTTGAGCCTCTCCACTCCCCTATTCTAGTGTTATAGTCCACATTTATTTATGTATTATGCCTACATATAGGGATATGTATGCATCCCTTTCCATCTCAATTAACCTAATCTAGAACATCTCTCACGGGCATGCTCAGAGGTTAATCTAATCTAGATATTTCCTCAGAGATTTGCCTACTGGTTTAATAGATTCTCGATCCTATCATTTTGAAAATTTCTACCAACAATGCACTTGTAGCTAAAGCATACCACGTTTCTGTATTGCTTATGCTTATTACACTTCACGTGGCTCTGAGGTGACCAAGACTTACAGAAACACAATCTTTGAACACATTGTGTTTAAGTTGAGCTTCTTCAGGACTCAGCATAATGTGTCCAGCCAAGACTGTTGGGCTTTGAGGCTGGACAGTTGTGAGTGAGTTTGCAGGTAACATTTTTCCACGTCTGCAATAATACTGTATAATAATGAAAAAAAAAAGTGTTTTCAAGTTCTCTAGCAAACGCCCCAAGAGCTACTCCCATGATAAAAGTCTGTGGAAACCCTCCCAACAAGCTGGAGTTGAGTTCCTCTAGCACTTAACAGAAAGTATCCAGCAGCGTAGAAACCAGCAGCAGCTCCGGGGCGCCATGGCCACCTTTGCTTCTCAATTTTCTTCACATTTTTATCATATAAAGGGTCAGCCATGATGGTACTGGACCTTTGGCCACTTGAGAATCCTCTTAGACAATGAAAACTGAATTGTGAAGGCATAATAAAACACCAATTCCATCGATTTTGAAAGACAATGAAAATTACAAGTTATCAGATCCGGCAAGGTGGCATTTTTGGTAATTTACCAAGATAGGCAAATACAGAGTCACTCTCTTGAGCCAGTCTCTTGCTATACACAGAGCTCTCGATAACAGTAAGCCAGGAGAACATATGTGCAACTAGGACATAAACAGTTCTGTGCTAGGGCAACTTGGAAGGTCAAGCTGAATGAGCTATCATCAACACTCGTGTCCTAAGGTAAATGAATTAACCAAGGAAGAAAAGCAACTATACCACCAGAACGTCCTTCAACAGAGGCTATGAGTGGGGACTCAAGATTTAATAAATTTCTATACTATTTTATAAGAACACCATGTTTCAGGAAGTTTATATGATTTATTTATGTGTGTATTTATTTTGCAACAAACTCTTCTAACTTGCTCTGTAGTTCTGCCTGACCTGGAGCTCTCTGCCTCACAGAGGGGACGACCCAGCCACCTCAGCTTGACCTATTTAAAATGAGACAAATGGCAGACAGTGAGGGTGAGTACCAAGTGCACTGAATGTCTCTTCTTCCTTTCCCTGTTTGTGTGCTGCTCTCTGTCCTTCTGCATCCTTCCTGGCTTTGAGTTTTGAGGAGGAGTCTTCAAAGCCCTGCTTCCAGGATTTTCATGCTCTGCATGTGCTCTCTATTGGCAGGATAGTCTACCAAATCCCAATATTTTGTCCTTGTCCTTAAAATAAACACAGCACTCAAAAAGAAAAGAATAAGGGAGTACAACAATAACAAATGACAGGGTATTTTTCCTGGATGCCAAGATCCTTAAGACATCAAGGAGCTTAGCAGGAATAACAAACTCTGTTCTTTTCAATATAGGATCCATGTCACCAAGAGTTCACCAGTGTGCCAAGTGGAGAAGGGTGGAGACCAGAGGAAAGCTTTTCAATGGAAGAAAATGACACTCCATAGATGTAAATGTCAAGATCAAAATTTTGAGCCAGATGAATATATTCAACTCCTCTCAGAATCCATGCAGGAATTCTAACACTAAGAAAGGGACCAAACACTGTTCCACATATTCTTTTTTTCCCTGATACAGACTGACAACCATCCATTCAGAAAGGTCAGGCTGAGCTTGGGAAACACAGGTCACTGCAGGCATGACTGACCTGCTTTTGTTATAATCTAATTAAACCAACGAGACCCTGGCTTCTAAAACTATGAAGACATTTTTTTTTTATTATGCATCTACATGAATGGATGTTAGGGAACTCTCTGGGATGCTAGAATAAACTTTGTTTTGAATTTCCTCAGTAGGAGGACTTAAGATCCTGTTGGAGCCCCATGTTATTCCATATTAAACTGTAAGTTGCTAACAGACACCTGTCTGGTAGGGCTGTGATGCCAGCTTCAGAGAAGCAAGAGGTCTGTCTACAGATCACTAAATATTTACTGACTCTCTTCTCCCTTCAGCTGGCTGTTGAGGCTCTTGATCTATTTGCAGACATTGTCTTGAAGATGCCCTTTCTTCAGGATCAAATGTGCCATGTCTGTATCTAACCTCAGGTCAGTTTCAGTATTTTCTGTTGCATATTTTAATATTCTTCATCCATACTATTTCTTTCTGTGTGTTGTTTAGTATAGGGATCTTTCCAACATAATTGTGATCACTATGTGTGTGTGTGGTGGGGGGCTCTTTGCTTCTGTGAGTTTGGAACTGTATGCTATATGTCTCAGAGGCTCTTCCTCTACAAATCCCAGGTGTGCTCATGTGAAAAGGTTATGTATCTGTGATAAAAGTTCAGTGCTTCCTAAGCCAGAGTGGGAAGAGAAACAGTAGTCTTGTCTTTTAGTATCACTTATGGGGAGACACAAAATATCACATAGGTTAATAAAAGTGGGAGTGGAGTCATTAGAATCAGTGGATTTAGAAGACATTGGGAAGGCTCCATTTCCTAAATTAATAGAGGAAGGAAAAAAAAGATTCCCAAAACGCAAACTAATGACATATTTTGAAAGCCAGTCTTTCCTATGGGAAAAATTCCAGGGACCAAATAAGATTTTCATTTCTATTTGTTGTTTTCTGTGGTTTTATTACCACCAAGAAGGACCTGGACTTGATGTTTAGGAACAAAAAATTTTTACACGCTACACACAATAAAATATATTATTGAATTCCTGTCTATGACACCCATGCTTTGTGCAAGCTAGTACTTGATCTCCATTGGTATATGTAAAATTTATTGGTGTGTACAGAATCTTTTGTATGTAGCTAGCATATTTTATATACCTTGAACAATTCCAAAGATATAGAAGATCAGAAGCCTGATGGTAAGAAACAGGATAGACATCTAGATTTTATCATAATAGACTTTGCTGAGTGTTATCTTAAAACTAAAACAGAAACTCTGTAAGTCTAGAAGATTGGATGAAATGCTTCTGACTTCTCAGATACACACTATTACTGGGTGCCTGGAAAAATCCATTCATCTATTTACTATTTTGATTAATTTCTATTATTACTTGTATCTAGTGATGATTCACTATGAACTACTTCATTAAATAATTTAAGGTAAAAAAAACATGCATCTACTAAGCTCTTTTTAAGTCCCATTTCTCTGGCTACCTTTCTTTTGGGATTATCCCAGAATATCTGCAGTAGTAATAATAGGAGTAGTAGTATTTTGTTGCTGTATTCTTCAACAATAATGGCAAAATTTCTAAACTCCTAAACTCATTTAGATTACATCAGGGATTTTCTTCCAAATGTTCAGGGTGACGTGAAGGGAAAGCTGTACATCCCATGTTTCTGTTATTGAATTTTTATGACTACCTAATTTATAAATATTGCATGAAGTTTTTTATAAATCTAAGATACTTTGGGATGTTTTGAATCATTTGTGCTATACTATACAATGTTGGGCTACTTAAAATTAAAACAAGTAAAATTAACATGGAGGGACTGAATAGGAAGGTTAGGTAAGGATAACTAGCTACCAAACACTCTAAAACTAGTGATAAGTCAAGCCATGAGATGACACTGTGCTCCCCCTCCCTGGCAGTGCTGTGATGGGAACTGAGAAGGAGTCCTTTAAAAAAAAAAGAAGGGGCATAGTGAGTTGTGGGAGGAGAAAGGCTGGCTACTGAGGGTGAGGAACACCAAGGCTTCCCGGTCCTCTAATGGGCATCTCATCACTTTACAGTTCAGTTAACAAATTTGGACAGAAAGCAACTGAAAACTTCATCCCTAATTATCAAACCCCCCTTGAAGCAGTCCGTTGCCAAAGGCTTTCCTAAGAGAATAGGTGTCACTAATCAATAATGACACCTAGTGAGACACTCCCAAAGAGCGCTCGTTCTGTGAGATGTTTGTTAACCCAGCAGGAGGAGTCTGGGGTGAAATATGGCTTACTTCAGGGTTAATTATTCGCATTTTTTTCCTTAGAGCCAATGGGAGCTTGAAGTATGAAAGCCAACTGGTGAATTCCAGGAGAGCAGAAATCCTCAACTCTGCAGGATTCCATCAGTGAGTGGATTTCTGGATTGCTTTGCTCCTGCGGAAGGAAGAAATCTGTAGATCCATCAAAGGATTGTCATTCTCTTCATTCAAGTAAAGGAGCTTTTCCTAGACTAGTATTATTTTTGAAATGAGGCTTTCATGAGTCTTCTGTTTTAGGACACTGACAGCATGGTGATTTGTAATGATTAACATAAAAGTAAAAGCAATAAAAATTCACTAAGACACTCACAGCTGGTCATGTTTCATGTCTGAGAGACAAAGTCCATTTGTCATGTTGGTTATTTTTACGCAAAGTAACTAAGTGGTCAGTGATGGGATCACTTGGTGGGAAGCCCTTACCTCTGGACTGGACTGAAGGGGTTTGTGGCTGCGTCCTTTATTTGCTGCTGTTGTGATTTTGATTCCTAGTGTAGTATTTGATGTTTTAGGAACTTCAAGGAAGCCATGGATATAATTCTTGATTGAAGTTAAGATTGCTATTTTCCAATGAAAAAATGATTTGGGACACTGTTTTTTGGCCCTGTCTCTGACACCCTTAGACTGATTTAAGCCCCTCTCTATTCTCCAAAGCCATATCACATTCTCTTACCATGCATTACCTTTATTAAAGCTTTCCAAAATACAGAATTGATACATACTGAGCTAGTGTGGGGGAGGAAGCACCAGCACATGTGAATTCCAGACCTTTCACTTGGTGATATATGACACGTTTCATTACAAACAACGCTCATGGCAAATTATAACAAGGTAGGGAACATCCTACTGCATGTGGCTCCCAGAGAACAGGTTTTCCCAAGGAAACCAGTCTGTCTGGGGGACAGTTCTGTGCCATTTCCTTGTACAAAGAAGGCGGATTTCTAGAGCACCCTTCATCAGAATGTTAGTCCAGTATTCCTTTGGATACTGAGTAAGACTTTCCCAATCCCTTGCCATTCAAGACCGAAACAAAATCTACACATGAATATATTGTCTAAAATTTTCCTCATCTGAAAATTGATGGACTGCAAAAAACTATCTTTCAATTTTTGCAACATTGTAGCTTCATGGCTATAAAAGACTGAAACTAAAATTAATTGGAAGACTGGGTAAAAGTATAATCTGGTATGTATCTTTCACTCAAAGCTTAAATGGCAAGGACAGACAATTTTTTCTCAAAATAAACTCCTTTTTTATCATGAAAAAAAACAAACAAACAGAAAGAGAGAAAAAAAAATGAAACAGGGTGGTTAATTTCCACTAGAAACCAGACTTTCAGGACCAGGTCAGCAAATATCTTACCCTATTCAAGTTGATTCTTATCTGCAATAGAAGGTTTAAAAGTTTTAAACAATATGTTCCTCCTTTCAAAAAGATGAAGCACAAACAAGGATTCAAGATAAGCTGACTTCTGCTAGAGGGATGGACTCATATGTCTCATCCAGATGTTTGAGTCATTTCAGGTTCAGTGATCTTCAAAAGCAGAATAATTCCGAATATTCCTTCAACCATTTACAAATCTATATATTCTTTATTAATCTCCAACCATGCTCCAGATGGTATGGAAGGTAGTATGGATATATAATTAACTGCAGAATAGCCCTCGTCCTCCCATGGACTCTTTCTGTTTAGAAATACACATTAAGTGAATACAAATTGAAAGAGAGGTAATTGTGATGGAGAGGGGACTACAAGCATGTGAGCTATTATTCAAATAAGAGTTTCATATCTGAGTGGGGGAGGAAAGGGGATGCCATTCCACCAGGAGGGAAAGCATAGGCAAATATGTAGAGCAAGAATTGTGTAACATTATTGATAAGCTTTAAGACACGGAGAAGTGTAGCATGTCTAATAGGCTGGGAGGAAGGTGTTGTAGCAACTGAAGAGACAAGATATATAGTTGTGCTGAATGTAAGCTACAGATTTTAGACTCCATTGTGGGGGCTACTAGAAATCATGAAAGGTTTTTAAATACAGCAGTTGTATGTTTGGGAACAGGGAGTGCCAGAGTATGGCTATGGTACTCAAGGTCAATGAAAGAATTTATTGGCCTGCACAGAAAATTTAAGGGAAAGATCTTTGGGAACTAAGTTCATAGCGAAGATGAAGCCTGTGCTAGCACAGTTGATCTCAGCTAAGACAAACATTTAAAGAAATGCTTTTAAAACTTCAACTAGAACTTAACCATATTAGAAAGGATGTATGCTCACTGAGACCTGAGCCTAATTAAATAGCAAAGACTAGTGGATTAAAGAGGGAGGAAAACCCTTAAACTCCTAGTGTTTCCATTACCCTTAGACTGGGACTCTTCATTTGTAAATGTGTGCCCAGTAAGTTTAAAAGCCAAACTGTTTGAAAGGATTGTGTTTCCTGAAGGTGGTGAACCTCCACTTAAGCATATTTGAATGCTTGTCTGTTTACTGAGTTGATTTAGAAATAGTTATATACAATGAATCTCATTCAGAGGTTACTTTCATTTAGTGACATGTAAACAAGACAGACTTGTTTGTCATTTATGAATTGAGGACTAGAAGCAATGGATGTTTCAATAACATTATTATAGTGATTCAAGCTGGAGTTGGCAGTGAGAAATGACTAAAAGGAGCTTAAGTGATCTTTTCTGGAAGAAGAAAGTGTGCTAAAGTTAAGCTGTTTTACTTACTGTTTTACATCAGTTTTACTTACGGGTGTTTGGCTCCTGCCTCTAAAATAGGTAAATTGTACAGTTGTGAATCATGCTACAATAAAAGTGTTAAGGAAATTACTGACGTACATCTATTAAGTACTTTAAGTATGCTAAAGTACATAATAGGTGTACGTCATTCATCTAGTAATATTTTATAGAGAAATTGCTGGATATAGGTGTGTTCCAAGCCCCTGGGGATACAATTTAGGAAGAGAACATGGTTATTTTCTTGCTTCCGTAATTTGGACAACCTAGAATGGAAGGGCTCTCGTATATACTAAATAGTCTTTGAAACAACCTTATGACTCAGCTTTCCTGTGAAACCTCATAATGGGCTGGTAAAGCACATCAGCAAGTAAAGGTGCTTGCATCTAAGAATAGCAGCTCTGATGACCTGAGTTTGATTTCCAGGACCCACAAGGAACACTCCCTCAAATTGTCCTCTGGTATCTATTTGCACATATATCTTTGGACATGTGAGGATACATACATATAAACAAAAGAAAGAAAGAATGGAAGGAATGAAGAAAAGAAGGAAGAAAGGAAGGAATAAACAATGTTTAAAAGCATTTGTGTTCAATACCTACCAAGCGCCATGTATCATGACAGGTACTAGAGATAAAATGATGAACAAGTTATAATTTCCAGTGCCCCCAAATTTATAATATAATATTATTAATGCTCAAAACAGTCTTATGACACATGAGATGCAATTCTCTTCTTTTCCACAAAGGAACAAAATAATCAGAGTAAAAAAAAAAATACTCTTTCCAAGGCCTTACTACTTCGGGGCCGGGTTTCAAACTTAGGATTCTATCTCAACATTGTACTAGACTTCAGTGTCTTCAAGTTCATTGTCAGATGTAAGAAATGGGAACTTTATACAGAATTTATTATCACAGTGCACTGTGTTCTGGGACTGTGATGAGCTCGGCTAGCTGTGCAGTGTTTTTGTTGGCTGAGTGCTATCCTCCTTCTGGGTCTTGCATTGTGAAGGCACCTCTCCTGCTAGTGCAAGACGTTGTTATTTAGAACTGCATTTCTTTCAATTCTTTGCTACCAGTTTCAGCAGCCTTCTGGGGATCTATTTTTATTGTCCTCTGCTAGGAACGAAAGGCTCTTCATTTTTCATCTGAAGAGATACTTCCCATGCTGAGGTTTATTCAGAAATAAGATGTCCTAAATACATGTAGGAGAAAGATTTCAAGTCAACAAGGTATTTGTATGGATATGAAAAATAATGTAAAACAGGAAAGAGAAATATACTGGTAGATTTAAACAATATAAAAAATAAACTATTGCACAGATAACTGTCAGTCAATTATATTATCAACATCTCCAACTTTAAAAGTAATCAGTTAATGTAGTTACATTTCTCATCATCACCCGATACTGTGATGATAAGAAAAGAGAAGTTGTAAAGGATGTGACATTTCCAGAGTTATCTTTCTCTAAAACTCATATATTTTCCTAGTATGACTTGTAATCAATAAATATATTTTTGTTGGTCAGTTTACTGGCCTTTTAAAAAACTAACCATGCCTCCCTTCTAGTTTAGAATATGAAAATCCTCATATACTGCCAAAGTGCATCTGCTTTAGGAAATGTAGCCAAGGATATATCTTTCCAAGCAACCACTGACATGAAATAGCTAGTAATTTCTAACGAAAATCTATAGATCTAACTTGTTGATACTGGATTGTCATTAGCTACCTGCACATAAGTGTTCAGAAGCAAAATCCAGTTTTAATAAAGCTGGGGAGAAAAGAGAAAGAAAAAAGGTGGGGAACTCAAGTATGTCCAGGGCCTATAGTAACTGGACAGCTATGATTTTAGAACAATTACACTAAATACACAAATCTGGTTTTAATGGCCATGCTTAGAAGAGGGGCAAAATGCTAAATGTGTAAGTCATTATGAACTTGGCACAGTAGCTCTGTTTATTTTAGGCTCTTGCATTGGTTTTGTGGAGGATGTTTACTTAACCAAACTCTATTAAACATGCTAAAAACATTACTGTGGACTTGGTCTCTGTGAGTGCTTCTCACTGACAAGCTGAAGGAGGAATACATCATTGGGATCATAGATGATGGCAGATGGGCAAGAACAGACCCAGGCAAGTATCTTTTTATCTTGAGCTGGAAAGACTTTCAGTTGAATTAGTGTTTCTGAAAAACAAAGGCCTGATAACGTTGGAGACATGAGTGTATTGACCAGAGACACCAGACACAGTGCATGGAACTGCTGGTGGGAGTGGCACTTAACAACCTCTGACCTCTTGGACCTAGACCATAGCATACTCTGGTGTGTCCTACATCTAGACCTGTCGCTCAGATGCAGCTGTCAGTCCTCAACTACCTACTTACTCCAAGAGCTTGACGGAACAAGCTTCTTAACTTGATAATACTGTCTAAGCCCAGGAGGGAAGAAGGTAGAAGTGTTTCAGGATGCAAAGATAGCAAACTGAGTAACACAAGTAACACTTGCCATCAGTGATTTTCATGTGTGATCCTAGCTACTCTGGGCATTGTTAGTTCTTTTCCTCCCTCTTCTTCTTCCTGTTCATCCTTCCTTCCTCTGAATGTGCCTTCCTTCCTCTCCTTTCCTCCTTTTTCCTCCTTCCTTTTCTTCTTCCCTCCATTTCCTTCCTTCCACATATTTTCGTTTGAGGAATATTATTCTTTAAATAGTTTTATTTGTACATCCTTATAAAGATTATAAAATATATAGCTAAGAATATTAAATTTAAAATTGAAATTTTTTGAACAATTACATTTTGAACTTTGAAAAAGTGTCAGTTCCCACAAAATAAGTTTATAACAAAGAAGCAGTGATTTTATTCTAAAAGGAGAAGTAGAAGATATTTTCCATGCACTGTGATTATTTATTAAAGCCATCTCAGAAGACAGATAATTGGCAGACAGAAACAACTAAAAGTTAACACATATGCTTTTCTTTGCCATTTACATAAATCTAAACCCCAAAAAGATTTTAGTCTGTAGTGTCACAAATTATCTGATATGTTCTTTTGAAGTTAGTTGACAAAAACCACCCCAGACATAAGTCCATTTTATATGGTGTGTGGTCTTGGAGCAAAAACTATTAGTTTCATTTAGTTGAAAAATAAACATTGAAAATATTTCTAGCAAGGTTTTTTAGAACAGGTCTGATATAAAATAATGTTTGTAAACCACATGCTCTTTAAAGTAACACATACTATTAATTAACATTTCTAAGGCATAAGCTTTCTGAGATCCAAACACAACATCATTATTTTGTAACACTGTTCTTCCATCTGGACCCTAACACACTGTGGGATACGGAGCAGGACGCATGGCAGCACTTGCAATGTAAAGAAGCAAGAGTTCACGTCAGTGACCACAGCCTCAGTTATTTGTGTCTAATAAAAAGGAGTTTTGATTTTATCTTTTCACTTAGAACATTTAAAAAATTGCTAACTTTATGCTCATGTATTAAATGGGGAGGATGATTTCATTGTAAAGCACTGAAGAAAGTTTAGATGAGGTGATCTAGGCCACACCCTAAGGTTAGTTCTTTGACGTACTCAACTTGTTTTAGTTTCCTTTGCTCTTAAAAATAGAAGTGATTTTTTTTCTGAAGGATCAGACACATATTCAACCTGTATTTATAGCTTATATAGCTTGGTAGAGTGTTGTATTTGTGTAGCTACAGTCCATTAAATATAACAAACACACACGCGCACACACACACACAGTAAAAATAGCTAAAAATGAAAGGGCCTACTTCCAATGTCAAATAACTCCAAATCTAATTTTAGGGACAAAATTTGTAAGTAAATATTTATACTTAAATATTAAATGTAATAATAAATTCACATCCCAATGGCACATACAAAGTATTGAAGTTGAGTTAAGAAATGAATTGGTCTTGCTACCCAAATGAGATTTAAATATAAATATTCTATGAGTTTTTATAGTTTCCATGAGCTAATACAGACACAGTCAGGGGCTGCAGTGTGACCTTCAGAGAGAGACAGTGTGTTGCAGACCAGGTGGAGAATGCAGGAATTCAGACTCACAAAAGCAACTCCCCCCATAGGAGTCTGCAGGCAGCACCAGCCTGGGGAAGTGGTGACTGGAAACGGGAAGAAAAGCCCAGGTTCCCTACCTTGCACCCAGGAGCAAGTGTAGCAGACTTGGGTTAAGAAGAGATAATAAATTCCTTTCCCCACCTTGTTTAGATTTAGGTGATGGAAGAAGATCTAAGTAAAGATGTTCCATAAACAGAAAGACATCTGTAACAAGGGAGAGCATAAAAGGTCAGGGCAAGAGAGAAAGCTCTGGAAAGTGTCTGTGCAGTGCTGAGTGGTAACCAGAATCTGGGGCTCAGGCATCTGACTTGCTTATGGGGCATGACTTACAAACCACAAAGGATTATTTTTGAAAAGCTACTTTAAATACATTTATTTAAAAATATTTTTGAATTCTCTCTGTTGGTTAATATAGAAGCACGTTTTGCATACCTGTTTAGAACTAAAAGAAACTTGAAAGATTTCTAGCTATTTCCTTTATAAGCAGACCAAAAGCAAAAGGGTTAAATGGCTTGAGCAAATATATTTCCTTTTTTATGTATCCAATAAATGCAAATAGCCAGATAGGAACAAATGCAAATATCTGATGATATAAATTTCTACATAGGCATGCATTTCTGTTTACAATTCAATTCTTTTGCAACTGTTATTGAAGAATCATTATTGTGCTAACTTAAAGTACTCATGTTTTAAGTGATTGACTCAAACCCATAAATAATCCCATAATTGGAAAGCTCAAGTTTTCCTTCAAACAAAATGTCTTTTTAAAATACCAAACTGAAGGCTTGTAAACATGCTCACATTTAGAAACATTTCCTTACTTCCGTGGTTGGTAAGGTTTGAATGTGAAATATAGACTATTGGTTCATGTTTACAAACACTTGGTTCCCAGTTCGTGGTGCTGTTCGGGAAGGCAGTGGGACCTTTAGAACTTGGGATCTATGTGATGGATGTAGGTTGGTAGGGGCTGGCCTCAAAGGATATCCTGGTCCTCTCTTTGCCAGAGCTCTCTTCTTCCTGTTGGGTCACTGCTACGTGAGAACCCTCACCTGCACCTTTCCCCACTGTGGACTGACCCACTACATGTCAGGGTAAGCTGCCATGTCTTCCCCTCATGATAATAAGTTTCCTCTGAACTATGATCCAAAATGAACCTCTCTTCATTAAGTTGCTTCTGCCATGTGTCATGTCACAGTGACAAGAGCCATAGGTGATTCAGTTGAAAGAAGTGGGAATACTTTGCAGGGCATATAGAATCCTTTTAAAAATCTTAACTTGAAGACATGAGATTTGTACTTTCTTAAAGCTGATCCTAGCTTATCTCAATGCTTAAGTTGAATATATGTAGAATATGCAGAATTTTAAACCAGAAGAAAGCACAAATTTCCAGTCCTTTTTTATATACTTAAACAAAGGTAATGTAAAAGAAACAAATGCAGCAGAAAACCATGGCAAATAATATATGTTGCTAGCTTTCAGTTCTAATTTAGACAATCAATCATGCTCCTGGTATCAGTGTAATTGTCCTTAATTCATCTGACAGTTGCCAGAATAAAAAAGGGAGAATTTGCTAAACTCTGAGTTTAATGCACTTTCAAATAATTATACAGCCTAAAACTGACCAATGACAGAAAACTGACTGCCTTCCAAGTAAGCTATGTCTTATCTTGAATTATCTCTGTTGGAAAGATTTTTTATATAACAGCATCCCCCTGAAAGTTCCACATTGACACTGCTTTATTCTCTACACCTAGGGATCATGAAGGGCAAACACAGTGGATCCTCTGGGCCTGGTAAACTTTTTAGTGTCCAAAGAAACAAACTGCCTCCCTCTGAGCCTCCTGGTTCCTTCATAGTTTCTGCTGCGAACTGTCTGAAGTTCTTTACATACAGTTTTCTCCTCACTCCTGGGATTCTCGTTAATGTATTATGGAACTGTAGAGAGAAACTCAGCTCGGGAGTTGAACAATCTTTATTTGAATCTCTGCTTTGCCATTAACAGTCTGGTTAGATCTCACAATTTATTTAACCTCCCTGGGCCTTGGTTTTCTTATCTGTCTAGTTGGAAAAGAGTAATAACCTCAGTGGTCTGTGGTGTGGACTCAATGAGATCATGCATAGTCCAGCTCCTGGCCGAGTTCTCGTCCAAACCACACCCCTAGTAGGAGTCAGATCATCACAGATAAGAAAAAAAAAATGCTCCACTACCTCTTAGATTCAGATACAGCGTACCAGCTGGAAACGAAGAAAAACTGAGTTTATTTAAAATTTTTAATGTTTTACATGAGCTCACACAGCTCCTCACAATAGAAAGGTCAAAGCTCTTCACCAACTGCATTTCCTTTGAACATCTAGCAATATAAATGAGAGGAAACTGAAAAATAAAATAATACATTTTGGCAAAGTTGCTTGAGGTCAATAAATACCACTGTGTACAGGCCATGATGCACTCTTGTTTTGTTATATTGTTCTCTAGCCTAGTTTCAAACTGGATTTTACTCTGCATCTCAGTTTATTTGTATTTTAAAAGCTTTTCAAATGCATATATGCCGTCGTGTGTAACTATTAGACAACAAGTTTATTAAAACAACATTACTCATTGGTTAAAGTATTCTCTGCAGAAATGAGAAGACCCGAGTCCAGCTCTCCAGTACTCTGTACATACAGGGGTGACAGTGCACATTTGTAACCCCGTTGGGGTATGGAGACACAGGCACCCCAGGCCTCTGAGTAGCTAGCTAGCTGGATATGTGGGCTTCAACGTCAGGTTCAGTCAGAGACTCTGTCTCAAAACTTAAGGTGAAACGTGAGAGACAAATTCAACCAAAGCCAATTATTACATATGAGTGAGCATGTCCCAAAGCCCAAAAACACGCATGTGCACATGCACACACACAGTGAGAGAGAGAGAGAGGGAGAGAAAGAGAGAGACTGTGAAATAGGAATTTTTTTCTATAAGAAAATGGAAATATTTGGGTTAATTTAAATTTACCATGTGATCATCACCGTTTTTCTGTATGTTTTCTAATTCTGTATCTCCCAAATATTGTAGCTTCATCTTATCATATGTTTGCATCTGAAAAGCACATACAAAATCAAAGTACTGGAGCACATAAGTACTGCTCAACTGCTCCCTAAACATCATTGTATCCCATTAAGTCTTAGTGATGAGTCTGGCTAGAAGGTGCCAGAGTTTCTTCTGCATAGGACAAATAGAAACCCTTCTTTCAGCTGCATTCCTTGCGATAACATTTGCACAATTTCCTCCTATTTGTTCCTCCTATTTCCTCCTATGTGTTTCCTTTAATATACCATGCCCTGCTGTCTTTCTTTTAAACTCCCAAGATTCATTTTCTATTAAGCATGTTCTAATTATCTATAAGTGCTTTCCATCATTTAAAAAAATTAATTTATTTTTTATTAATTACAATTTATTCATTTTTGTATTCCATCTGTAGCCCCCTCCCTCATCCCCTCCTCATCCCACCCTCACTCTTAACCTCCTATGCCTCTCCCCAAGTCCACTGATAAGGGAGGTCCTCCTCCCCTTCTATATGATCCTAGCCTATCAAGTCTCATCGGGACTGGCTGCATTGTCTTCCTCTGTGGCCTGGCAAGGCTGCTACCCCCTCAGGAGGAAGTAATCAAAGAGCCAGCCCCTGAGTTCATGTCAGAGACAGCACTTGTTCCCCTTCCATCATTTTTTGTGTCCTCATTTAATATTTAATGTGCTCTTTTCTTCCTGCGATGGTGGGGCACAAGCCTTAGGTCTTACATTTGATGGGCAAGCACACTGCCACTGAACTATAACCCTAGTCCTATACCTTACATATGTCTTTAAGATAATCTATGTATTTAAGGTCCTTGCTTTCTTAGCTGCCTTTACTCATCACATAGACTTTCAGAGGAGAAGAAAAATTTCCTCAACAGATCATCACCTTTCAGAACATTGCTCTGATATAATTATGAATGAATAATTATACAGTGGAAAGATTGTGACTAGAATTTAGGAACTCTATTTTTCAGCTTGGTTATAGCCTTGTTATTATGCAACACATTTGATAAAGTCAATTAAGTTCTGGGGACATCTGAGTTAAATAGATGGTATTATGTAGCCTTTAGCATTTTCTTGGATCCAAAAGTTCAGATTCTTAGGCATTCACAGTATACATAGTAATGTAATAGAAACAAGGAAAGATTTTTGGACACATACTGCTCTAATTGAGGGAATGAATGGATCTGGGTCATTAGTGTCATTGAACCTGAACTTAGTATGAAGATGAACACACAATGGGTCTGGTTAAAATCTACCCTCAGACTTTAAGTTCAGAGTCAGATCACTTCGTTATAAGTTTACTATGCTTGATAGCAGTGGCATTAAGAGTGTCCAAGAAGCGTCAATGTCCTTCCAAAACTGTAAATTGCTCTCAGAATATCTTCTGTGCGGGAAGAATCTGGCTCAAATATCAGTGGGTTATATGTGGATGTCCCACGTCTGAATTGTTGGCACCAGGGCCTAATACCAAACAAAACGCTTAAACCCCAGCTAGTAACTGTTGAGCAAGCTATTTAGCAACACGGAAAGTTCTCAAAGTACATTTCATTTTGGCTCAGCTACCTAGGGGAAAGGACAGGTTTTTAGGATTAAATTGAACTTTGAGTATCATTATCCTTCCTACCGAGGCCAGATGTATTTAATGAGGAAAACATAAAGCACTCCCTTTTCAAGCACATTGTCTGTATGTCAAGGTAGGAGGACAACTTTATCCTCCTGTCCTTCTGTTCATGTTAGCCAGCCAAAGTGGGTGTTAAATAATATGGCACATGAATGGCTTCAATATTATTGGTTCATGAGATCCTATTCTTGTTCTCATTGACATGAACTACTCTGACTACATATATATATATATATATATATATATATATATATATATATATATATATATAACTTTGCATAAACATCTAAATATTTTTGAGGCTGTCACTAGCAATATCCAAAAGTATCTTCAAAATTAGTTGATACAAGCTAATATGAAATATAAAAAGGCATGCAAGCCAATGGACTATAGTAATGTAGAATGTTCTAATATTTGCACTAATTTCATTTACTTTCATGTCCAGGAATCAGTTTTAATACTTTAAAATATGAAAATGAAAGATATTTAGGATTATTATTCACATAAGACATGGTTTATGAATCAGCTGGTGGCCATTCATTTTTTATGGGAGAGAAGTTGTACCATTCTACTCGTTTTCTGAAGAGCAGAACCCTCAAGGGATCAAATAACAAGCGAAAACCCTGTTGAGAGAACCATAAAGGCAGGACTCTGCAGGTCAAGAGGAGATTTACATCAAATTAACATATCTTGGAGGATCATTCTTCTTCCCTGCAGGGGTATTTCTGTCTAGACATGCAATCTGGTCATTTGAACAGTGCACTTGGTTAAAGTAGACTGACAATACATTCCAATTTTGCACACCCTCCTTTTGCATTTCGTCAGAGGTGGCTCTCTGATTGTGCTCCCTGTGGTGAATTACATGGCATCTATCGCATTAGCATCTTGTTTCTCAGAAGCACAGAGGTTCTGGGACCTCTCTTCTGGGTTATCCATTACATTGTGATGCATTAGATTGTTTGGTGGACACTGGCTTCATCTCATTGCTCAGTGAATATTTTACAATTATTTCTAACTTTGTAAAGGGTATTGGATATACAGGAATATAGACAATACAATAATAATCTCTATCCCTACAATGATCCCTTGAAAGTTTTCAGGGTCTCCTCTGAGATTTCTTTAAAAATTATAACTTTTAGTTCAAAAATTATATATGGTCAACTAAAATTATGGCTGATTTTTGGAAAAGTACAGTGTTTTCTGAATTGCACGTTACAGACCTATAGTTGACTCTTTTTCAAATTCTGCTTCACATTATACGTGATTTGTTGATTCTTTAATGAATTAAGAGTAGCACCAACAGAAATAAATAAACTTTAAGTTACTTTTGTTGACCATCTAGTCACTTTCTATAAATAGCACTAAATAAAATTTCCAGTTTCAGAAACTCAGAATCTATATCAACCAACAGACGAGATCTGAGCAGCATAAATTTAATTACAAGTGGCAACCTCTAAAGCAGCACTATTCTGTAGAAGAAAATTGCAAGGCATGGAATCAAAAGCCACTGCTGTATGGCACACTTGAATAATGCGTCGGTGGAACTAACACTATATCTTATTTACATGTCTTCTGTAAGTAGATTTGTGTTTATTTTGTATACTTTATAGGAAGCCTTTCAATAATAGCTTTGGCATCTGCAGTACATTTTGGTTTGGACTTGCCACACTTCAAGTGCACAACAGTCAAAACGCAGCTGAGAGCTTCTGTGCTGGGCAGCAAAACTCACAAGAAATTCCGAGGAGTCACGGAAGAGGGAACAGATTTCCCAACAAGAGCATTGTGGACAGTGAGCAGGAAAGCTGACCCTTGAGTTTGGCATTTAAAGATTGTATTAGTAAACCAGGAATAGAACTTGGCTTGGGTGTGAATCTCTATTAAATTTGGATGTGTCCTTTAAGCTATATCTATACTTGAAAGACAGACTAAAATGTCAAAAGTTTTGCTTTATATATATTTTAAAAAGTTGTCAAGATGAAAGATGTGTTGAGAAAAGGGAAATGTGCAACCAAGTAGACCAATTAAGTGACTCCTGCAAAGTGTAGGAGACAAATTTAAACATCATCCTCATTCGTTTTTTTCTTTCTATACTGGGCACCAATCCTTGGGCCTTGCACCTCCTGAACAATAGTTCTACCATTGAGCTAAGATCCTACTCTCTGAGTATTAATTCCATTCATACAGCTTCCAGATTTATTTCTTCAACACAGACCTTGGTTCTGAATTCCAGACATGCCAGTTCAATGGTGGACCCTTCCATTCAAGTAGAATCCACAGGTAATTCTAACAGGGAACAACACAACTCAACTCCTAGCCTTCGACTCAGATATAATCTATTTATTTATTTGTCTATTTATTTATTTATTTATTTATTTATTTATTTATTTATTTATTTTTGCAGGTCACATACTAAAATTCCTTTCATTTTGAAGAAAGAAAATAGAAGGAACATTTTTGATTAACATATATGAATATATGGAAAACTCATCATGAAACTCCTTGATAATTAGCATGTACTCGTGAAATAAATGAAGTGAAATAATCATGTTCTGTAACAGTGTCCTCCATCTTGGTCTCTGGTCACTCATCATTCTTGTATAATTTCTGAGACTGTAAACCTTTTTCTCTGCTTCCCTAGTAGGTAACGTCTAAGGAAATCCCACTAATTATACCTATGGAGCATAGCCAATATATAACCAACTCATCAGATCCACCACTACCCTTCTCTGCATTGCTGCAAGTCCTTTCTACTTGGTCTCCTTGCACATGTCCTTTCCTTCCTTGATAGTATAGCCCAGCACAGAAACCAGAGCAGCTTTTGAAAATGAAGTTAGAGTTCTACCCAAAAGCTTTCAAGTATTTCCCCATTCAGTTCATCGAAAATATGCCAAAGTGTTTATTAGAGTATTGGCTCATTATTCCTTTACAGATTGGATTGTTGCTTTCATGCTTCTTTCCATGTGAGTTTCCAGTACCTCAAACAGGTGAGCAAGTATACATTACTTCCGTAATAAAATTAAGCGTGGACAAATATCTTTCTTCAGCCAATGAAATTAGAACAACGGTTTTTACATTAGGTCCTTTGTACTGGCGGACACATCTGCATGTTCTCTGCTTTCCACTTCTTTAGCTGTCTGCCACACTCTGCACAGCTTGAAGGATTCACCTAACTGAGGATGAGAACGAATGAAGAAAGGACAAACAAAAAGACACCTAGAAAAGCTGGGATCAGTAGAAAAACCACAGCACTGTAGAAGCTCAGCTATTTATTCTAAGCAGTTGAACAGGGAGATGGAGTTATTCCCTGCAGCTAAATTGGGAAGCAGAGTTGTCATTTATTGAACAGGAAGGCAGGTTTGGCTAATGTTAGTAGGAACAGTCTCTGGAGGAGCAGTATTTAGACTTTAAACATATTTCAGGAAAAGCTACAGTGGATATTTTTTGCACACACTGTCAATATTTGCATTCAGACCAGAGGAAGACTCCAATCCCTCTAAACATTACCCAGGCAAAGTTTTGCCTCTTCTATGGGGCTGAGGCATTGGGTTTTGACATGGCCACGCCTCTGTCAACCATCATTGATTCACTTAGGACTTCATTCTTCCTAGTTATCTGAGTGATGTATTCCTTTGTTGTATACAAAGCTAATGCCATCAATCTTGGAATAAAGGAACATGTTTTGTCACCAGTCATAAAGCATAAGGAAGACTGAATATCATTTTAATGTTTTCTCTTGTAAAACAAAACAAACAAACAAACAAACAAACAAACGAGAAAGTTTATAGCCTGACTCAGCTTACAAAGAAAGAAACTAACCCAAAATTTAGTGTCATTGTAAGTGTATCAAAATGCCATTACCAAGAAATACACAAAAAATCCAAACCCATTCTAGATCAGAGACTGGTGAAACTTGGTGATATAATGAAAATCATGATCCTGAAGTAAATGCTGGAGGAGGAAAAAACATGAAGAACATGACTGGGTAATTTAATGAACTTTGAACAGAGTTCTGACTGGGTAATAATATTACAACAGCTTTAAATTTCCTGACTGGAAATTAAAACTCAATTGTGTTTTTAAATAGCTTTATTAATAGGAACTGAACACTGAAACATTTATGAGTTAAAGATCATGGCATATCCAATGTATTCAATAGTTCAGGAAAAATCTGCATAAAGGCAAATCATGACACATATAGATTTATGTAAATCAAAACAATATAATTTGAAGAGAATTCAAATAGTTACCAGTTCAGAAGCTTTCAAACCATACTTTTTGACAAATAAAGATTTTTCAGACATTTTTTTTGTTTAGTAAACATCTGCCATCAGGTTACAGTGGAGTCGCACACATGCACACACAGACACACACACACATCAGAAAATCGTTAATGAACTGTTTTATAAGTCTCTACATAAGATTTATAAAAAGTCTGAGATTTCTAAAAGTTCTGACAGTCATAAGCCTGAGTTTTTATTTCCCCTTTGGGCTCTCAGACAAAGCTATCTTATTGAGTTATATGACTTTTTAAATTATATTACTTATTTTTGGTTTTAAGTTAGTGGCACAGCTTGGTGTTTGTGGGGACGCTCAAACTCTGGCAGTTGCATAATAGTTACATGAATGACAACACTCATGAGTTCCAAGTGAATAAACTGTGTTTTGTTTTCCTTATCCGGCATCAGTGTCAAACTTCAATAAGGAGATAATCATGTCCGGGAGACTTCTTTAAATGAAATATTCAAAGTATACTGTAGATATATTGTAGATACATTGATTTATCAATATCCTTACACCCAGGGCTGTGTTTTATTTTTGAAAATTATTTTCTGTAACATTGTTTCTAAAGTTGAGGAATAATTTTAACTGAAGAGACTCATTGATTTTGTCCTCTTTCACCGTTTCTGACTTTTCTGTTTTCTTTTCTGCTTTGGAGTACAGAAAGGCAGGAGAACATGGTCACACTTAACATCCGGTAAGATGTTAAGTAAGCCTAATTCCAGAGGATTTCCGGGCAGAACAGTTTATTTCTCCTATGATGTCCTATTGTTTGAACGTGCGTGTGTGGCATGTTCATGCTTGCATGCATACAGATACTAAGAGAATGGTCTGAGAAAGATAGGCCAAGACCCTGGAGATAGACAGACACATGATAGGAATCACAGTAAAGAAGTTATTGCTTTCAGCAATAATGACCTAAAACCATTAGAAAGGGCATCTTCTCATGTCAAGGAACCTTTCATTACTTTAACTCTACTTCCACTTTCTCCTTACTTCATCAGTTACTAAAGTCCACATCATTCCTAACCTTCTATGAGATCAGTAAAACAAAATTAAATCATGCATTTCCTCCTCAGTTTTGGTTTGGGTCCATTATTTACACCTGATATAAATTAGTGACCTGTGTAATATGTTGTATGTTTTAGTCTGGAGCAATACAATTTCTTTGCGTCTTTATGAATTTTTCACTAGTCAAGTGAAAGAAAGTAAACTTTGACATCCTTAAAGCAAGCAAACAAACAAACAAACATGTACTGGATGAGTGTGTGCACAGTTCACTGATTTTATTTCAGATGCTTGGGCCCAAAGGTAATGGGGCAGGTACGTGCCAATATTTGGAGATGGCCACTTAAACAAAATGTATCTATATAAATATGCATTTTGATAGTTACATATGAAAAAGGGATATAATTCTCTACTTCCACATCAAGCATGGGTCAAAAATGTATTACTACAGTATGCAACAAGCATTTTTCAATTAAGCAATGCTGTAACATTCATTGATTTCATGGATTTAAAATGCATTTTCCTTCTCAATTTAAATGTATTAATATACAACAGGCTAATGATTGAACATGTATCATTTAAGGTAGATAATGAGGGAAGGACATATTAAAGTTATATGTTAAATAGCTTTCATTGGAATGCTTTTCACTTTTCTTCCTTTCTTATGATATGACTACACCTCCAAAGTTTAGAAGTATCAAACTATCTGTTGTTAAGATTATGGATTCAAGAATAAATACAAAAACTCTTAACTGTTTCAATCTCTAAAAATGTGAAAACACATTAGATTAGCCAGTATTTTGATTAAATATAGAAAATTAACAAAGATGATAGGGCAATGTGTTACATCTGAACCCCTGCAAAGTTGGTGCAGAACTGAAGGCAACCTGGGTTCTGAGCGGGGCCATGTGGATTTCAGGATATTGTTGGACAATGTTTAATGTTTTTGAAGAAGCGAGTTTAAAGTCATTGCCCTCAACAAACTCTCTGTATTACTTCTCATTAGTGTCCATATTTCATGATCTCTACAGCTAACTATACATTGGGAGCATCTGCTAAAGCTCAAGATCTCCTCCAGCTTCCTGCAGTGGGGCTCAGGGTTATTTGCTTTTGTATGGTTCATTTCTGTCTGTGGTATGTGATAAAGGTGGTGATTTCTTGACACAGCAATATAGATGGGTTTTCCCCATTAAAAGCTCAACTGAGGGGGAGGGGACCCTTATAAATCACTGTGTGGTCTTGTAAATTGTGCAGTGGTATGGAATATTTTCCCCAGGTTTGGAACAGAAGGACATCTACATATGAACTTGCCAAAAGCATTAAAAAAAAAAAGCAAACCCAACCAAAACAAACAAAATAAAGTCTAATATTATTTTAAGAAAAATATCCTGAAAAAAAATGCTTGACCCAAATGAAATATTTCCAAGGGTATTGCCAAGAATATGAAAATGAGAATAGGCATACACACACACACACACACACACACACACACACACACACACACACACTTCCCATTCTTAAAGCAGAAAAGGACTAGAAGAAATTAAAATTACCCTAATGTAATAAAAATCAACTAATTCATATTTATTGAACATCTATTCTGCATTTGGCACTCTGATATTTGTTCTTCCCTATTTACCTTATTTAATCACCATATTTACTGCACATAGTAAGTATCAAGTTACAGATGTTGCTGTTTATAACTGTCTCCTGAATACTTACTAGAACATTCTGTGAGTGCACCATGGTATATTTATATATATTAAATATATCTCATTAAGTAAAATGGTTTGACAGGATGAAGCCCCCCTCCATGCACTGAAAAGTGGTAGTATATGCACTAACCCTCTTTTTAAGAAGATAAATTTGTACATTTGTCAGCATTTTCTGATGCTTCCACTAATGAGCATATGACACTTACACACTAAGAATCATTAACTAAAAAGCAAAGAACTCCTAGCTAAAGTCCAGTTTTCTCTTCATTTCTAGCCACTTGTACATCTCCAAACAGCTGGTTTGGGAAAGAAGTGAATGTAGCATTCAGTGCTCCACAAAAGTCTCTTATTAAAAAGCAAGCAAACAATCAAACAGAAACAAAACAAAACAAAACACAGACCTATTGGGGTAACCTTAAAAGCGCAAATGTACAGTAGCTACAAAAGCCTTTTCTAGGGAGGGCACTGCTTAGATTCGATCTCATTTCAATTTCTCAAGGCATTCTATTATTGGACAAGATTCTCTGTTCTGTTTGCCTATTACAACAGAAATCAATTCCCAAGAAAACCACTTATAACAAGTTTTCAGCCAGTTTTCTTTCACTTTTAATTATCTGGTAATGCTAAAAGGAACTTCATACAAATCTTTAACTGTTTGTTTAAATCATTATAGTAACCTAATATCCACATGTTTTTCTACAGGAATAGTCATGCCCTCTAAGCAAGGCGCTATACATTTTCTTTCCAAGTCTAGTATCACTTACTTTGTTAGCCAGTCTAAACTACAATGTGATAATGAACTGAGGTGTAATACAAATTTTCAATATTATCTCAATACTTACTTGAATTTAAAGACAATGGCAGGTCTTCCTGACCAATTTTGCCTACCTGCCTGTATTACGGCTCATTGATTTAGCCTAGTATGCCTCTTGTCTTTCATATGTGTATATCTATATCTATATACATATATACATATTCATATATATTTATATGTGTATATATACATATATACATATATGTTTATATATATTATGTGTATATATATATATATATATATATATATATATATATATATATACGTTTCTACTCCAGCATCAAACTGATTTATTTGTTCAAAGATATACCTGCATTTTCTTATCAAGAAAGCAAGACACAGCAGGATAACTGTCTAAGAGGTAGGATTGTCCAGAGTGGACTTCTTCCAAAACCTTGGCTGTGCTTGTAAAATAAAGTCATTTGGAAATGGGTTTTACCCTTGTCTACTGACCTTTGGCTCCTATATGTCTTCTTTTCAGACACTTTCTGGAAATATTCATTCAGATGCTTTTTACTCAATCTAAAAATAGGCCCCAGATGTCTTACTACCTTATTATGGAATCCACTTCTCCCTCACAGAGAGTGTATCATTAGCCAAGACAAAGGGAAGCCTTTAGAGAGACAAAACCCTGAGTTCAAAGTGAGTTCATACTATTTCCCTTCTTTGTCTCAATGTGAATCGTGAGGGAGTGTAGAAAACTGTTCAGTATATATCTGCGCAGTGCCTGATGGCTGAAACAACTGCTTTGATTTAAAGTCAGAGGTCCCTGTCTGTCAAAGCTTAGGTGAGTTATTTTACATATTTATCACATAAGTATCTTGAATGCGCATCAGTCTTAATTAATTTCTCTGATTCACTTTTAGAAAATGCCTCCTTCTACTCATATCCTATGATTAATAAGTATCTAAATTCTCTAGCAGTAATGGGTAAGAGGTTTAACCTTACTCTTCTTTCTAGGACTAGAAGTCAAGTGAACACAAGAGCCGCCGCAATATGAGTTTTGTTGAAACAACTTTTTATGTGGAGTTGGACTCAGTGTTTTGAAAGGAGAATTTGGCTTGTTTATTTATTTTTTAATTCTTTGAGAATGTCATACATGTATACAGTGCAGTTTAAAAAAAGAAAGTTGATTAAAAAGAAAATAAATACTTTTGTCAGTTCCTGGCTTCTCATGACCCATTTTGGGTAACTTCTGTGAATTGTTGTGATTGTTCAAGATTCTGTACCTATGACAAATCAGGCAATAAGAATATTTTTTCATGGAGAAGCAGTGGAAAAAAACGGAACTAACAATCACAACTTTTATTCCTAAGAAACAATCAGGTCATCCTTAGTTTCTTTTGCAAACTTTATCAAGCATGATAACCTCAGAAAAACCCAAAATACGTGACTTTGAAATTGCAATGAAGCCACAAAATGTGTGTTTGTGCAAGGACAAGAGGTCGAACGCTGATATTCATTAGTGTTCTGTCTGCCACAGAGAACCTTCTGGAGACCAGACCCAGGCCTGATACCTGATCACTGGGCAGCCTCCTTGAGTGTCAGGGGTCATTGCCTCATTTCAGATTTAAAAAATGTTTAAAATGTGTTACAGGTTCTAAATTATTCTTGTGGTATCCTAGTTAAATCAACCAATCATGAGTTGGTAACGATAAAAAAAAGAAATCTGGGTAACAGTTGAAGTCACAAATATTTTTCTGTGAACTTGGATGTCTTGAGCAAAGCTAATATGCTTGCATAATCTTTTCTGTGGCAACAACATTCCACTTGCATATTGCTTTTTAAAAAGAAACTCCACACTCAGTGGCATCCTGGGTTAAAGACTTAAAGAAAAAAAAAAAACATCTCAAGTCAAATCCTGTTCTGAAATTTATATGTGTATAAAAGTTTGATTGCTCCATTAAAACAGCTGTAGATGACATAAGGTCGTACGGATGCAAAATATAATTTTAATTAAATTTCTGAATCTAAACTTTTTTGTGATAATATTTTTTAATTTTTTAATTTTTATTATTAGTTGCATTTTATTAACTCTGTATCCCAGCTATATCCCGCTCCCTCATTCCCTCCCAACCCCACCCTCCCTCCCTCATCTCCTCCCTGCTCCTTTCCAAGTCCACTGCTTGCGGAGGACCTCCTCCCCTTTCATCTAACCCTGTTTTATCAGGTATCTTCGAATCTAAACTTTTAACTATCTTGCTCAATTTCATCTCCAAAATCCACTTACATGTTTGAGGTTTCTATAAATGAAATATGTCACTATACATACTAGTGTGTAAGGGAGATGGTGAAGTGTACCTTCAGGCTACTTAAGAAACATTTTCAAGATCTAGAAGTAAAAATGTTTAATATGGCCTACCATTCCCTGTTGTTTGCTTTAAATACAAGACTCAAGCCTCAAAGTGCATAGTACATTTATTTATTAAACAGAAATACAAAATAGATATGAAAGTCTAAAAAAGGTAAAACTCTGGATTATATATAGTATAACAGATAATTAAGATGTAATATAATAAAGCAATATTTTTATAATAATAAAATTGATTCCACTTCTGTCAGTGGAAAATGTGCTAAAATCATAATTTTTCCTCAATACAAAGTAGCAGCACATTTTTCCACTTATGGCACCATAACTGTACCTGTATAAGGACTACTAATAATTTCACACAACAAAATATGTCACACACACTTTTTGTAAAACTGTTGCTGCATAGAAATACAGCTACAAATACAGGATATTCCAAATAGTCTTAGGTAGACTTGCTGGAGAAGAATAATAGGCATATGCCATATTTTACCTCTATTTACAAATAATAATAATTTTCTTTATCATGATGTGCAACAAAAGCCATAGCCAACGGATACACCTACTGAAAGACAAGAGAGTTAGCTTAACAACTAAGCTGCCATTTCTAAAGGAAATTAACATGACTGGGACATATTCTAATCAGATGGTGGGTTACACCAAGTCGCCACATGGCCTTCTTAGTGGTTGCTAAGGTCAAAGCTGATGATGACCACTTTAAAGTAATGCCATTAAGCAGAAAATTAAAACAATGGGCACCTACAATTCACATATCTCTTTTTAAAAGTCGAGCTGTAAACTATATCTGGTGGTTGTACCCATACGTGGGCATCGGGGAAGCTGAGTTTTATATATGTCAGTCTCAGCTGACTGGAGTTATTGATCTGGGTATACATTTCTTTACCAGAGTGATGTAATTTATTTTATTGTCAAGAGTTTAAAATACTCAGTATACCCCCAGAGAAGTTTCTGACTTGGAAACTTCTCATATAGCACACAAACTCATAATACACATGCACAAAATGAGGAAAAATACTCACAAGGAAATTTTCTTTATACATTGAACTTATAGACATAAGTTTTAATGAGTAAATTGAGTTTTACCAGCTCTATAAGCTGCCTTTTCTTAAAACAAAAACAAAACAAACAAACAAACAAACAAAAACCCCATGTTCCTTGTGAAAGTAAAACTGAGATGAAGCAGAGAAGCCTCAGCCAACTTTTCAAGTTTCTAAAACAAAAGGCACAGTTGCGCGATGACGGTTCGTGTCCAGGTGTAATTGATATTCCATACGTATTCATGAATGTCATGTGACTGATGAGGCTGGGCTGGCTCCATGGGAAAAGTGCTTGCTTTGCAAGCATGAGGACCAGAATCCACAGAACCCATGTAGAAGCTCAGCATAGTGTCCTGTGCTTGTAGCCCAGGGCTGAGGGATGGAGACAGGCAGATCCTGAGACCTCATTGGCCAACCAGAGAGGGCCAATCAATGGGCTTCAAGTTCAGTGAAGAGACATTGTCTCAGGAAACAAGATGAAGAGTGATTGACAAAGATATCATAATATCAGCCTTTAAGTCTAAATGCACACATGTCTACACACACAAACACACACACAGAGAGAGAGAGAAAGAGAAGGAAATATGTTGTTAATATGATCTGAAAATTGACATTGAAAATAACAGTTAACAGTTACTGGCCTTTTGATTTCAGATGGGTTTTACATGATCCTGTAATATGCAGAACACATGTAGGAATGAACAATGAGTCTATTTTGAGATTCCAATAACTACTGGTTTTCTATTGCAACACATTACAGAAAAAAATGCCAACTAAAATCTGATGTGTAAGTCTGTTTTTTTAAATTTAGTAACTAAATTCAGGAAAAAGTATTAGGGATGTTCATATCAATGGAGAGTATAACTCTCTGGTTGACTGCTAATCACAAACTATAAGTGTCATGAAGTACAGAACTTACACTATGGGGATGAGCAGGAGGCTCAGAGTGTGAAGAATTTGCTCCACAAGCTGGTAGACATTGGATTGAATCCGGAAGCGCATGTCTAGGCACAGAGAAAGTGCTTTTCTGTAACTGTTCTTCTACCATGAGCTAGGATGCAGAACCCCCCCCCCCACCAGCTACCTTACTACAGAGCAGAGACCAACACAGAGACTCCACTTCAAACAAGGTTGAAAGCAGTAATTGACTGACACCTGACATTGTCCCTGACTTTCACATACACATGTGAATGCCTGTTCTCACACAAGTGCACATGTACACACACGAACATATGCCCACACATCCATATACAAATGCACCACAAACACACACAAACACAGGTAACTTTATAAAAGAGAAAACATTTTCCAAATAGGAAGCAAAAAACAAAAAGTAATGTAAAATGTTCTAAACATAGGTTAGCAATTGCCTCTAGTAGATAATCAATTTCATATTATGAAAGCCAATGTTCAACTTATCTAAGGAGTGAAGCATAGCAAAAGAAAATTCAAGTACATCAACAATGTGTTTGAAGCAGGAAAATGCTTTATATAAATGTGAGGAAGATAAACTCTTTCTTTGAAAGTTAGTTTCTTTGCCCTCCTATTATATTGACCACACTGTGCGTGATCTTATATTAGGCCAATCCATTGCTATAGCTTATCGTATTCATTTCTTTTGTATATATTATTTCATTTAATTCAATTCCCCAAACAATAGCAAATAAATTGTTTTCTCCTTTTTCACATCAAAGTACGCCAAAGCTTAAGTATATGGCAGAACTTGTGTCTGAACTCAAACCTTTGATTGTCAAACGTCAAAGCTAGTGCACATAATGCCATCTTAAGAGAACTGAGCCAATTCTGTCTGGCCTGTGAACTCCAAACATGTATGCCTACAATCTTCTTCCTCACCCCTGTCATATTTTCTTCTGCTTTATGTTGAAGAAGCTCATGTTTCTAAGGGCTTAGTAACTACATGGAGATACAGAATAAACTCCTTTAATGACGTAAACAAAGCCAGTCAACTGAACACAAAGTAGATTATAATTCAACTCACAGAAAATGGGAACTGGGCATGAGCCAGAAAATGCTCTGTGCCTCACAGTCAATGTGTGCACAGTTTTCGGTTGCTCAAATCTCAAAGAGGACCATTCCACTTTATACTAACTAGCACAAGTTGAAGACTTTGAATAAGTTATACTTTTTCTTTATAGTGTTAAACCTTTTAAAATATGCTTGACTAACCTCCTAGAATGACATTTTAATAGAGGGGGAAGTAGCTGGCTCCAAAGACACATGAAATGAACAGCACAGGAAATTCAATGAAAATGTAAATTTATTCTAAAACACAGTTTTCTGCCCTTTGCTGAAGAAATGAATAAAAAGAGAACAAAGGGAAGTATGGCGACTCAGTAATAATAATTTCTGTCATAAACTTCATGGACTCCAGTGACGTTTCAGTAGAATTGACCTGCCCCATAAAACATGCCAGGGTGTTACCAATTGTTGTTAGGTAGACATTTTATGTTATGTTTCTGTTATGAGGACAGGGACATGTTAGAGTTTCACAGACAAAATCTGGTTAGCGACTCCAGGATCCTTAAACTAAATTCATTCAACAATGCCCAGATGTAGAGTGTGAAATAGTTATTCTTAGCCCATATTTACAAGTGTATTCTGTACTATGCAGGCATTTCTCATCAGAGAATAGGCACCAATGAGCAGGGAATCTGAGATGGGAAAACGGAGGGAAGGTTTAAGTACCAGTTATGTTTTGGATGCCCAGAACGGGATTAATGGCTGCTTGTGTGAATAAAACTAAAGGGGGAATGAGATTAATCTCTCATTAGTCAGGGTAAGCTGGCACATTGTGTATGCACGGACAAGCACTTCTCTGCACTTGGACCAATGAACAACTCCAGATTATGGTGGGACCCTGCTACTGTTTGTATTTCTGCTCAGTTTGATTATTTGTGACAGAAGGGAAAGGCTTTCCAAAGAACTATTTCTGCAATATACACCCACAGTTATGTAGAGAGCACTGTGTTTGCTGCCTGCAAATACGCAGAGGGGTAAGAAAAATCCCAATTCAATTTGGTTAGAGGCCACTGTTGTTGATGAACAAGGCAAATGCTGTCGTCTTTCTTTAAGATATGATTTTCAGTCAAATCTTAAGGGATAGGGTCTTCATAAGAAGGCAGAGCATAAATAAACCCTAGTGTAGAAAACTTGAGTTAATGCTCTGTAACGAGACAAAAGCAATTATTTTTGACCTTTGGTCAGATTTAAAAAAAAATAAACAATCATGATTGCCTTTGATAATGCCATAGATTGTCTTTAACTGCTCGAGTGTCTCAAGGGACCCTAGACCTCAGAGAACGTTCCCATGTGTCCAGCATATATAATCCAAAGGAGAAAACAATGGGTCTTCTTTAGGGAAAGCTTTTTTATTTACAAATAACCTTTGATTTATATCTAAAAACATCACGATTAAAAATGTCTTATTCTTTTACACATACTTTTGATATCTATATATTTTAAGTGAGCTTGATTACTTCAGACTGTATCTGCTGTTCTTTGGCATTTCATTCTCTTCCCCCATATTTCCACTTGGCACACTTCACTGGGAAATCCTGGGAAACTCTGGTGATTATTCTAGATTTCATTTTTTCATGAAAGGCACTCAAACTTTTTAAACCCTAGGTAGAACTCATCTATATCCAGAATTTCTGAAAGTAGGCCTACTTTCTTGTATTTGGGTCCCTACTATCAATCAGCTAGACATTCGATCCTATTGCATCTAACTCTTCTAAGTCAGGACATCCTATAATTGAGCAATAAGAAATGGTGTGATCACATTTGCTCCCATGTTTCTTTCTTCACAAAGGAAAAAAATAAAAAAGTTTTCCTATAATCGTTGGCATCTCACAGTCAACAAAGACCATTTAAAACACAATTGTGCAATTCCATCTCAATGTGCCCAAGCCTGTCATTTAGTATCCAGTCACTTTAATATTCAAATGGGATATATGTGCTTGGCCAAAGTATACTGTAAAGTGTACATTCTGGATTCTCCTTATACTTTCCTTGTGGAAAGTTTCCTTTGCACATAAAATAGTAAATATCTAAATAACCGTGTATTCGTAGCATATGGAGCTTTTGTTATGTACCAAAACATACAAAGTATGATAGATAACATTATGCTTTTAAAACAAGGTAGGAAATGAATATTTATTAGCATTTTTATTAGAAAATAAAACAAATGGGTGCAAGAAGCATCAGTTTAATAAGCAAACTTTCATTGAAAACAACTGACAGCGGTTAGTGTTTTTCACTATCTCTCCAGTGACCGCACAGGGGCCTCAAATTGGACTAAATACCTGAGAAGAAAAATGATACAGGCTGTCTAATTTCATTTCCCCAGGGATTAGGAAACTCACTAGCTCTTTGTTTAATTGAAAAATAAGTGAATGGCTTCAAATGGTAACCACAATGACAATGACACTAACAGTGAGGCTATGAAAGAAGAAAACAGACAAGAGTTCAAGTTTCAAGCAGAAATTGGCTCTGTTTTGACTTTTCACAACTGTCTCTTACACAGCACATCTGCCTCAAGCAGCGGGACCATAACCAAAGCCTACAATGACGGGGACAACTCAGACCAGAGACCTTGGTGATGACAATTGTGAAAACCACAGCTATCAGACATGGATTCTAAAGCAGGAAAAATGAGCTGACACTAGAAAGCAAGAGGCAGAATGTGCTAGGTAGTTCAAGTGAAGCTTGAAGTGCTCCTTTTGAGGTGACCACCAGTGTTAGGGCAGCACAGAAAACAAAATAAAATCTGACTGCTACATTTGAAGACTCATTTATTTTATTTTCTTCTGAGTATCACAAAAGCTTATTTAGCAAAAAGTCTCTTATGAACATGTACATGACCCAGTTCTACATCCCAATCCAACAGGCCCTATTGGGGAGGGAGATGGACGCCCCTTCTGAACAGATATTGTTTACACTCTTCCGAGGCTTCTAGCATGATGTTGCTGTTTCCTCATACGACCACCATTCTGATGTTATTCTGTTGTCCACTAGTTTCCATCTCCACACACTCATCAATCACAAGATTCGTAAACAGATCAAAGCCCCGTAGTGTTCCTTATACATGTCAGCCACTATTTAATTTTAATGATAACTTCTTTCTATAAATTCCTTCAATTCGGGAGGGTTGGCCTTAGTCATGGCCACTCCTCAGTGGGTGTGGCATGACAGCGAAGGGGTGAGTGGCCTGGAGATTCATTTATCAATGAGACCTTCATGATCACAACCAAGACATACACAAAGATGTCCCGTTGCTGTTCAGCTATGCATTCCATACAAGCTGGCAGTAAAAAGCTTTTGGAAGGGCTTTTATTTTTATAGTCTAGTCTATGAATAATAACAAGCATAAAATGACCAATAAACCAATAATGTCCCTTAACTTCCCCCAAACTGAACTCATACAATATTTCTGATGAGAGATGAACATATATAATTTGAATGCTGAAAAGTTAAGCTTCTGTTCAGTCTCAGACACTCAGACAGACAGTCAGATACTCAGAGAAGAAAGCTTTTATTGTATTCCTGAGGCAGGCAGGGATAAAATGGGCACACTTGTCCATCCTTTCCTAGCCTGGATTGAGAATCTTTCTGAAGACGATAAACTGTGGCAACATTGCCACTTCCATAACAGCAATCCCAAAGACTGTAACAGCTGTGGTTCTAATAGATTCCACTGGCTTTCAGCATACATGTCTTGATGAAGTTCAGCATCAGGTAGGTCCAGGTGACATCAAACTGTTGCCATGAGGCCACGTGCATACGGGAGCTAAATCAATGTGAGATTAGATGCTAATCTGTTACAAGCTGAATAGTCAGAGGACCCAAGACCAAGCCAGCATTTAAAAATGTTTAATTGTTTTAAAATTATATATGTGTGTATAATGTGTTTTGATCAAATCTGCCTCCCACTCCCCTCCAATTCTTATCCTTTCCTCCTATCACCTTTCTCTCTCAACTTCATCTGCCCTCTTTTTAAAAAACACAGAGTCCGTTTGATGCTGCCTGTCTGTGCAAAGGATTAGTACCATCTGCTGGAATGTGGGTAACATGGCCAACATCTGGATGAAGGCCTCCTGAGATGAGTATAAAATGGGAGACACAAATAGCACAGATATCTGAACCATAGAAACTTTCAGTTAATAAATGAGTGTTTCAGTAAGCTACTATATTTCTATAATTTATTATATAAAAGAAAATTAATGCAGTCACGAGATGTACGCTTGAAAGTTTAAACATACTCCAATTTGTCCAGAAACAATAAGAGTTCTATCAACCTCTTTACAATTACCACACAGCTGTCTACAAACAAAGGCAAGGACAGTCTTAGTGTTATTATCTTTCAGATTTCAAAACACTCTACAAGTGCAGAGAAAATCTTCTAGTTTTATTTGGAATAATCTAAAGATCATAATAATGCCACATGTAGACTATATATTTATCTTAACTCCTGACAATTCTAAGGTACTATACACAATATTTTTTTAAATTAATCACAGGTTATTTACTTTGTATCCCAGCTGTAGCCCCCTCCCTCATTCCCTCCCAATCCCACCCTCCCTCATCTTCTTCCTGCCCCTTTCCACGTCCACTAACAGGGGAGGACCTCCTCCCCCTTCCATCTGACACTAGCTTATCAAGTCTCTTCAGGATTGGCTGCAATGTCCTCTTCTGTGGCCTAGCAAGGCTGCTCCTCCCTCGGGGGTTGGGGGTTGAAGAGCTTATACACAATATTTTTATAATGACATATCCCTGTAATAAAATAGAAGACTACTTTAAAAGCTGGACAAGAATTTCTTTCCCATAAAGTTTGTAGACCTGAACACCATACAGGTCAAGAAATTCTAAATTAGAAGTGAAATAAAACATAAATAATTAAACTAAAAAGCATAGACCACGTAAAGACAAAAAGTAAAAAAATAATTGTAGGTAAGAGTGTGAGCTCGAAGCTAACTCCAGGTCTTTCTTTTTCTGTGACCCAGCAACTCTGGCGTTTTGATATTCTCTTCATGTTTCAGTTTTCCCTTCTTCTAAAGTGGGCACGATGACACGATCTACTTCCGATGAGGACTGTATAAGATGAGACACCTGTCGCATTTGGTATAGGGCCTGGTAGGCTGTAGAAAGCTGAAAATGCTAAAACCACAACAGTGATCAGATGACTATGACTTACCTCTGTGTCTTGTCTTTCTCAATCACAAATTACATGCAGGAACTGACACAGAGTAGCAATTTAGAGTAGTGCGGACAAGCCCAAGCTACAAACTCAATATAAGGATCTCAGGATTGTATGACTTGGGGCAATTTTCTTAACTCTCACCTCTCAATTTCTCCTTCTTTCAAACAAAATGATAACAGTTAATATCTGATAAGTTTACTGGGAGAAATTACTGAGAATGAAGGAAAACCCATAGGTAGAACATGGAGCACAGTAAATGCTCAGAAAATACTGTCACCTCCAAATAATGAAATATAAGTTGGGAAAGCAAACACGAGGTGCTAGATATGGTGCCAGCATATGGTTTCAAGAGTAGCAAAAAACAGATTAAATTAGCCACCAGGGTAGATAGAAACATTATCTCAAATCTCTTATTGCTCACACTAGACACACTCAGAAAATGCTGCTGATAAATGTAGTGAGTCTCTAAACGCCTATCTCTAAAAATGTTCTTATTCTTCAAATGAGCAAGAATTCGAGCCAAGTGGAGCAATGGAGAGGAAGAACCCACTACCACTTCTTAAACAAGTTCCTTGAGGTGGAAAATGTATTTTCTGTGAGGCTAGACCACTTAAAAGTGAAAGCAGTTAGGCTGGAGAGATGGCTCAGTATTAAATAGTGCTTTCTACTCCTCCAGGAGACACAAATTTGGTTTCCAGCACCCGAATTAGTCAGCTCCCAATAACTATATAACTATAGTTATAATGTCCTATAACTACAGCTCCACAGAATGCAATATGCTGTTTACAAGCCTTTGCAAGTTTACCAAACACATGTAGGGCACACACACACACACACACACACACACACACACACACACACACACACACACTCAAAGAGAAAGACCAAGTGAAAGGAGCCTTCTTACACAGACACGCAGAGGGAGAGAGAGAGAGCGAGAGAGAGAGAGCAAGGAAAAAGTAAAAGGAGCCCTTGTGATGAAAAGTAAACCAAAGCACTCACAAGGCAATGTTCTCTACCACCTGGCGAATTTTGGCAATGGGTACAATCAAGTACTTAACAGTTCCTGTCATTTGACTGAGAGTACAATTTTAATGCTGAAAAGGAAAACAATAACCACCTGCTCTATGTGGAACAACAGTCACGAGGTGGGTAGTGGGCACAGTGGATGCTTGTTTCTTCACGGGTGGAATCACAAGGCCCTAGGGGTTTCTGTGTATAAACGGAGACAGTCACGGAGTTTAATACTGTGAGTTGTATTCATTTGTGTCAACCTCTCCTTACTTTTTTCCCAATGAATTTTTGTAGTGTCACTCATCAAAGTCCTGGTACCCACTATCAGAGCTCACTTCTAAGAAAACTGTGAGCTCATTGCTGTGACTGAGCATTTCCACACACTGAGTCAGATCCTTTATTCCGTATTTTCAATATCTTATTTATCTGTTTGTCGTGCTGACCTCAAATACCTCTGGTAGCCAGTGTACGAATGGCTGCTGTCTGCCAGATGACAAGCCTTCTGAGGACAGCAGACGGCTTGTGCTGCTCAGACTGTCTCCAGCTTGTTAGCACGTGCTTGCGGACTCACATAGTGCTTGTCAGTACTTAGTGAAGAGGAAAATGATTCATGCAACCTTGCAGAGTAGTTTTATTAATCAAGGCCCTGTAGCCATCCATATATAATATAGAGATTTTACTAAGCAGCAATAAAATCCAAAAAATAAAACTTTTTGGATTATTAGTTAAAATTATTAATTAAAAATTACTAATTAATAATTATTTGCAAAAAAAATTAACTTAAGCAAAACCATTTTGACAATGCGGGAGAATACCATCAGTAATCCAGTAATTATTTCACTTCTGAAGACTAAAAAAGGTAGAAAACAGGGCTCACAAGATAGCTTCAAGTTGTGTCCAAAGCCTAGAATCGTTCCATTCTTGATTTATGCAACTGCCGCATTGCAGTCTACTTTTCTTTATTTATTTATTCATTTATTAAAAGCTAAGCAAGATCACTGGCATTTCAAATTTTACTTCATGAGCTCCTAGCTAACACACAACAGGTTTGACATGAGTTACCAAGCAATGCAATTTGACATGAGGCAATGTGGAAAACAATGCCATACCACTTCTTAAAAATACCTTTCTGTGAGGCATACAGAGGAATAACGTAATGCAGATTTTACTTGAATGTTGTTTTTAACCACTCTCTATAGGCCAAAATGAGCAGACTATTCTGCAATTGATCTGTGCACGATCTGTATAATGTTCATTACAGCCCTTACAGAAAAGAGGCGTTGAAACCATATGCACAGCCACAAAGCAAAATACTTTTCAGATCTGATGTAATGTAATAAAAAAATGTTTGGGGGACGATTTGTTTTACAGTAAATATTTCAATAAAAGTCCTGATTTCTTGTTCTGGCACAAGATGCATTCATTTTAATGATACAAAGAAAATTAATATGCTTTAGAAAGAAATAGCACTTATCTTGCGCACTCTTGCTCAATTTATTAGCCTGACTCCTTAAGTGCTTAGAAAAAAGACATTTTTAAAGGGTATATGATAGATTAAGTATGTGCTATTAGCAAATTTACTACTTTTTTTTTACTTGTATTATTGCAGAAGGCTAATAAAATATATCAGGTTACACCTAAAACATCCTCCATAACCCGCAAACTCACTTTTATATGCCCACAAAGGCCTTTGTTTTTCAAGCATATACACCTTCTTCATAAAGCAATCATGACTGTACGGATGAGGGTGCACCCGGAGTTTTAACAGAATCTAAGTGAAGCTTTTACCCGAGCTTCCAGTGCATGCTTCGATGTGAGAGATAGACATAAAGTTTTGGGATTATTTTATGTTCCCAGTGACTCATTATAAGGCTAATAAAGCCCTACCTAGTGAAACAATGCGTAGCCTCGTTACAAGAAGAATGATTCATGTTACACAGAATAAGCAGATAAATATGTTCTTAAATATACTAGGTAATAAGAACTTGCTTCTTTATCAAGCTTGTGGGAGAAAACGCCTTTTCTGAGATATGCTGGGGTTTTTTATTTGCTCGTTTCTATATTTTGTTGTCTAAAGCCTCCACTTTCCAGATTTGCTTAATTTCACCCAGTGTCTTCTTTGGTCCCAGCTCTCAGCAAGGATGCCACCTGACTCATAGCGTCTCCTCAGGCTCTACTTCTCTTTCAGATGGGCTGGCCTTTTGGAGGAGTTTTTATTAGGTATTTTGTAAAATGTCACTAACAAGGTTTTCTGGTGCTGTTGTCACAGCTATATTGTGGTTATGGACATAGAGAAGGTGACCACAGAAGGAAAGAGACATTTTGAGCTGTTCCAGTAACACTGATAAATGGACCTATCCAATAGGATTAAGTCATTGTTGATTTGAACAACAGTCACCTGCCCCAGGGTCATGTTTGGCAAGCTTCTCCATACCCATAAAGGTGATTTTTCTTTAATGTTCTCTTGAAGAAATTCACTACTTTTAGTCCACACCTAAGTGTAGAGAGTTTTCTCCACAACCTTAAGAGCATAAGTACTACAAAACTATTTCGATTTCTTAGATGAAGAAAGTTGAAATACAGTCCTGTCCAGGTCGTATCAGTAACCTATCACATGCTAAAAGCAGAAGTATAAACATATACATAACACCCGCCATAACCAAATCAGGCAGCGTGACAAATATTCTCATTTGTATTTTAACCACATTGGCCATTAAAGATTTCTATTTGTGCTCTATTCAGTTTTCTTCATGAAAATTAATGGCTTGCTCATCCCCATGAATCACTGGTCCTCATATCATTTAAGGTCTGCAGTTCTCCAAGAGTTGTCATTGATTATATGAATAAGCTCCATAGTATAAATGGATGAGACTGCTGCTTGTTTTTTAAGAGGATCTTAGTTTCCTAATGAGTGTATTTTATTTCTATAGATAAATATGTGTTGCTTAAATATCCACATGGTCTGTGTTATAAGACCATTACATTTGCCTAGCAAACATGAAATTTCTGTTTTCACAGAATCATATTTCTATTTGCACATTTTTATTATTTTTTAATATTTTCTATTTTTATATTAATCATACTTTATTCACTTTGTATCCCCCCTCTAGCTCCCTCTGTCCTCCCCTCCCAGTCCCATCCTCCTTGTCCCTTCTCCAACACATGCCCCTCCCCAAGTCCACTGATAGGGGAGGTCCTCCTCCCCTTTTGTCTGACCCTAGCCTATCAGGTCTCATCAGGACTGGTTGCATTGTCTTCCTCTGTGGCCTGGTAAGGCTGCTCCCCTTTCAGGGAGAGGTGATCAAAGAACTAGGCACTGAGTTCATGTAGAGACAGTCCCTGTCACAGACAGTCCCTGTTCCACTTACTAGGGAACCAACTTGGAGACTGAGCTGACATGGGTTGCATCTGTGCAGGGGTCCTAGGTTATCTCCTTGCATGGTCCTTGGTTGGAGAATCAGTCTCAGAAAAGACCCCTGAGCCAAGATTTCTTGGTTCTGTTGCTTCCTTGTGGAGTTCCTGTCCCCTCCAGGTCTTTCTATCTCCCCCTGTTTTCATAAATTTCCTTTGCACATTTTTTGTTCAGAATTTTGCAGGATTGTCTGAGCATGCTAAGGCTTAATATTAATCAGCAATCTCTTTGTGCTGGTAAATTTAGAGTATTTCATGTTGATTGTAGAGTATACATGCTTACAACATGTAACAATCAGGTTAGAAATGTAAGGTTGAACTGTTTAAAAGAGGGAAGATTCAAGTGAGGTATACAGCATCATTTATTGTACTTTGATGTTGCTCTGCCCATATTCTTGGTATGTAAGTGATTCTTCACTGAAATGCTTATCGGTTTTATTCTCTAAGTAGAAACAGAGCACTTTTCCCCCAGTGAATTTATTTGAACTTCAAGGATAGAACAGATTTAAAGTTTAAAGTGATTCATTTGTATTTTATAACTAAAACAAATCTATGTTTCTTTATATTACACAAATAGAATAGGACAGGGCATATCTTGACTGACAGCACAATGGATGGAAATAAAAAAGTTAAGGTTAATCTCAGGTTTAGTAGGTAATTTGATCCAATTTGCCAATATAGTGTGTCTACACGAACTGAAAATGCATGGAAGCATTAGAAGCAATAGAAAACTGAGTAGAGATCCGTACATCTGAGTTTACAAACCTTAAAGCACTATGGTGTCATCCTTCCTTCCTCTCACTTAGCAAGATGGCATGACATCAACCACAGTTCACTAAAAGCTAAGTTAAGCTAAGTTAACAGCTACCTGTGACACCAACAGAAGCATCACAGAGGGTTCCTATTGCACCATCCAACCCTTCTAGAGATGCCAACAGTTTAAAGAAAAATCAGTTATCCCATTGTTTTGGTGGCACATGTATTTAATCCCAGCACTTGGGAGGCAGAGAAAAGTGGATGTCTATGAGTTCAAGGCCAGCCTGGTCTAGAAGAGTCTATTGCTTTGTTTGTCGCCTTATGTCTGAAATCTCATTGCCTGAGAAAGAGTAAGACACATATCATGCCTGTCCTTTCATTTAACAAAAACACATCATAAACCTATTTGCCTCTTCATCTACCTGTTTATTAAATATTGTATAGATGATAAAGTGAGGGAGTTGCCAAAAATATTATGTGAGATGACATGTCCATTCACAAAATTAATGAAGGGATAGACAGTCCTGATGAGACCTGATAGGCAAGGGTCATATGGAAGGGGAGGAAGACCACCCTTATCAGTGGACTAGGGGAGAAGAAGAGGGAGAGGGTAAGATTGGGAGGGGATGAGGGAGAGGGCTACAGCTGGGATACAAAGTGAATAAATTGTAATAAATAAATAAATAAAATTAATAAAAGGGAATACACAAAAACTCGGTAATATAACTACTAGGACTTAGATATGGTTCAAACAAACAAAAAATGGAGAAACCTATGAAAGATGAGACTAGAGAATAAAGTAGAGGCAAATTCTCCACTCTAAAATATTTCTCCTAGATTTTCTTTACTAGAGAATCTACCACCATTTCTAAAGGCTCTTTCATATTTTCTTTCCCCAAGTATGATCCTACTTTCTTTTATTCCATCTTACTTTTATTTGACCTCAGACCTACTTTTAAATCCTTTTTCTGATAGTCTTACTATGTATGTAGTGCAGGCTAGCCCAGAACTTTCGATCCTTCTGCTTCATTTAGTCAAGGGCAATAAAGACACACTCTGCCATGACAGCAGGAGGTAGACATAGTTTTAAATTAAGCTTATAAAACTTTGATTATTAAAATCGTAATATTTATATTTGCAGGGCATTCAAGATAAGATATATTTTAAAACCATCATTCATACAAATTTCTGTGAATGACAGTCCCTGACACTGATAGTACTAAGGTATATTCTGTGTCAACATTTTTGTTTAAATCTTATAAAGTCACACTCAAATTCTAGCTCATCCCCAGACATACAGAAGGTAAAGGCCATGAAAACACTGGGCCTCTAAAAAATTGAGAATAAGTGTTTCTATGCACAAAGTTTTGAGAAACAAGTGAAATGCATTTCAATTGGTACATACTAAAAACTCAAAATCTTGGTAATTTTGCTATTATTATAGTTTACAGAGATAAGTCACCTACTAAAAGGGTTCACCTAGTAAAACAGCTTGGTCTGAAGGATCTACTGGTCTTGCCATTTGCCACTTGTGGGAACTGTATTTTAATTTATGTTGCTTATGTTTCAAAAGCTCTTTTTCCAAGAGTAGAGAGCATGTACATGAGGAGTCATGGTAAGTACTGAGCGGATAATAATAGGACTCATCGTTTCCAGTATTTCTGCTGCAATCACTGGAATGTTCATGTGTATTATCTTTCTCTGTGTTGAATTCTTTTCCTTGAAAGTGCCTTAAAATTTGATTGCTGAGTCAGAGAATATATAAACATTGAGTTTTTAAACAATATTTACCTTTATGCTACTTTTCTAGTAACTTTCAATCAATATGTATTGTATTAGACAAAGCACTTCGTACATTAGAAGAATGTTTCTGTACCTGTTTCATTTGAGTCCAAATCCTAGGTTCATCAGCTGAGAAGGAAAGAATATGGTATAAATTTTACTACAGAAATTCCAAACAATTGGGAATTGAACAGATGCCTCTAACTAATTTTACACTGGGGGGACCACCAGTCAGCCATGCTCTGGAACCACTTTCAAAAACATCTGGATTTAAACTTACAGTGTAAACACGGAAGGTCAAGTAGTATAGAGTTTTAAAACATCTTCGTGCCTATACCCTCAAAAGTTACATTTCACTGAGATTTTTATTTTTAAGATATCAGAAAAAGTGTAAGTAATATATATGTAAGGACTTATACAGCCTACGTGCGCTTTATGCAGCAGTCTTCTTGAATTCTGCTGTATATGAAGTTTGATAGTTTCTGGATTTTGAGAAATACTATTTTGAAGACTAAACATTTCCTTACTACTAATAATTTTACTTAAATGATTAAAATATATTCTCCCCTCAAATTTTATAAAGTCTTACCAAACTTATATGAAACTAAAATAGTTAACTTGGAAGGATAGAGCAAGACACGAAAAGCCATCACTTAAATCATTCGACGTTTGTCTAAACCTTGGAATGTGAGTGTCTGGAAGACAGTTAATATTTAGCCCACTGTTGTTCAATAGCGTGCATCATGGCAAGCACCCTGGTAAACCCTATGTGACTCTAAGTGAATCTTGACTGCTACTGAACCAATTCTTTATCATCCTAATTGACTGACATGTAACAATTATTTCTAATGTTCAAAAACTCACACCCATACTATGAGTCAGTTTCAATCAAACTATATTAAGAATGGGTTATTCCCCTGCTGCAGTGTGTAGTTTAATGCTAGCTAGAAGTAACTTAATGGGTACAGTCTATAGCCCCTGAGAGGCTTTAGAAGGGCTACAAAAAGTAGTCTGCTCATCAATCACCTGTGGTTGAGTTTGACTCTATAGCTTGACCTCTTTACAGCATGATAGCCTTTTGATGGATCGGTGCTAGGCTTCTAGCCTGGTAGCTTAGATTCCTCAGAATGAATGATGTAAGGAACGAGAAGAAAATGAGTGAATTTTATGACTCAGCCTGATTCTAGATGAGGGTGGCACACAGTCTGGAGGAGCTAGGCAAGTGAGCTTTGGAAACCATACAACTATCATCTAATTCTGTCGCTCACATCTCTTACTTTCACCCTCTATAGTTAAAATTAAAAGGAATTAAAAGGAAACAGAAGGGTTTTTTGTATTTATCATGCTCAAATAGGAAAGAAAATTTTGGGGTTTCAAATGGTAAAAGCTTTATATAACTTTTAAATTACCTCTACCCATACTACCATAATACACGAGAGACAAATGTGACTGTAGATCTCCCTGACAGAAGGTCACCTTCTTGCCGTTGACTCTCAAATGTCCACAGTCTGAGACCCATTGAACACACACTTGCTTCATTTTTCACAGGGGACAGATATTTTTAATGTAACAAGAGAGGGTGTTTGGTTAATTATTTGAGACATAAAAACCTTTAAATAGACTTTTAGAGTTTATTTGAATATTTTAAGTTGTCTGTGAGATCTTCTGGTATGGTTTTCAAAATTAGATAAAATGGGATTCATTACAAAATATGAAACTAATAAAGAGAATTAATGTTCAAAATAATTCATTTATGTAGTGATCTTTGTCCTATAACTTGCCCAAGTTTGACTTGTGTGCTCAAAATACATAAGCATTTGTGTCATACGAAACATAATGATGATGAAATAAAAATTCTAAAGTGGGGACTATTTAGCTCTTTATATAGTCAGTTCTCCGCTAAGAGCTTTCTGTGTTGGAGACTGAGTATGGGGTTTCTCCTTCTACTGTCAGCTCTAATAATTTATCTGAACCAAGGTCTCCTAAATTAATTAGTCTTTGTTGTCAGTAAGAGATAAGTACAGTTTCACTTTCAGCAGTCTATCAATGTGTTTTTGTCTGAGTATAAAACAGAGAGCAAACACTAGGTTTAAAAGCATAAGCATTCTGGGCACATACAAGTGCAATTTTTTTAAGGTACTAAGTGAGAGATGGTTAAAGAGATGGTCTAGTGGTTAGGAGCTGATACCTCTCTTACGGAAGACCAGAGTTTGATTCCCAGAACCTCTATCATTTAGCTAGATACCATTTGTAACTTCAGCTCCAGGGAATCCAACACCATCTTCAAGACTCAGGGACATGTTCACTCACACATGTACATTTCCTCACACAGATACGAACAATTAAAAATAAAATAAGTCTTAAAAAATAAAGGTAATAAATGGTTGTCCCAAAGATAGTTTAAGTGAAATACTAATTCATTAATGTTGTAAAATTAAAGGAGCTAGTCTATTGCCTATGTTTTATTCATATTTGGTGCTTAGATAAAATAAATATCATCTGGCACTACACTGTAATTTTTCTAAGCAAAAACTGCAGATAAAATAGCTTAAAACGTTATCTTTATTTGTATATCCATATCAAAATAATCCCAACTTGATGCACTGTATCTAAGTAATTAGCTTGAAAAAAGTAAAAACAGCAATAAATTATTTTTCTCTGACATATTTGCGAAATTAGAAAGAAATATTGGGACAGGAAGGGTAACAGAGAGCAATTCTCCTAGAACAACAACTTTCTATAGAAGCCTACACACAGAGGAAATAAATTATCCTGGCTACCACAAAGGCTGTTTATGGACGACAAAGTCTCCAAAAGTGTCTCAGAAAACAGCACTCATACCCAGGACCTACATCTCTATCCTCTTCCTTGACCCCATCTCAATATTAAGAATTTATTTTAATTTGTGAGGTAAATAGGTGAAGACGCAAGAATAGTGAAGGGTGTCAGATTTAACCACCCACAAAGTCTGAATTTAAATTCTATATTTATTTCTCAGAGTAAATGTGCAACCTGTTAAGATTTATTTAAACTCAATATCCTTTGTTTTTTTTTTTTTTTTTTTTTTTTT
>NW_026596079.1:34998722-35040340 GCF_907164565.1 Psammomys obesus | reverse complement strand
GGGGGGGGGCTACTTTGTGTCTACACTGTTTGAAGTGCCATGCTAAGCCTTATATGTGCCTTTGATCATCTCATCATTATAACAAATTTATAAGATGGGGGGTATGCTGCTTTTGCATGTCAAGATGCCAAAGCTTAAGAGACACTGATCCACATGCAAGATCAGAGCTGGCACGCAGCAAGCCATAGTTTGAATCCAGTCAGTTCCTAGGATTCCTACGCTTTGTCCTCGAGCAGCACTGTCACCAGTGCTGCTATTCTACCCTTCCCCCAGCCCTGCTTGTTCCTGGACCAGCACTGTCCCGTTGCAAAATGATCAGCATTAAGGAGCAATCATTTCAAGGATTTTCAGGTGACAAAGGGCAAAAAAATCACATTAAAATGTCATTATTTTATCAGACAGGTTTGAGCACAGGGTGATGTCTGTGTTTGATGAATATTAACTGATGGAGTTAATGGCAAACTGTAGTTAATGTGGTTTGCACTGCATGAAACTTTGAGGTACCCTCCAAACCAGAGATTCTGTGATTAAAGAAGTGGCTGAATCAGGTTGTTCCTAGATTCTATCTTTAGACTGTTTCTTGAAAAAAAAAATCACATGTTATTCAGGCTATTTTCATAGTAATAAACTGGACTAAACAAGACACTTATTTATATCAAGACAGATCACACCCAAAGACTGGCTCAGGTGGGACAAATCTTGTCTCTAATGGGATCCATGTCAATTAGGAACTACAGAGAAAAATACAGCTGATACAGCTGATAAGAAAGTATTAATTTGTCTAGTTGTACAACTCATAAGCGCTCCTAAAATACTAGTCTATATTCTTCTAAATGCAATGAGTCAAAGTTTGCTTCATAAGACTTTTTTAAGTTTAATGAGTTTGTAGGAATTTGATTGGTTTAGTAAATTATGGTTGATCTTCAATATACTAAAAAAAAAAAAAAGGTAACTCTTAGACTTTCTTATGTAACTTTCTTGTTGTTTGTAACCTCCCCTCCCACACCTCACCCACTTAAACATGTCATTTCCTCATATGCCACAATCAAGAAAGCTTGAACAGTGTTCTTAGCTAACTTATTAGGATGGTTTCCTGGATTATACAATATTCCTAACCCAAAGGCCACTCATTGAACAGAGAAGACAACCTCCTTTGAAATTAACAAGAAAACATAAGAAAAACCAAAAACAGCCAGTGTTGTAAGCTCTTGTACCATGTTAAGCTGGCTCTAGACCTTATTTGCTTTTACATGAACTCACGAGTGAAGTACAAATCATATTCTGTGGTTAAGTTTTGTTTAAAATACTGATCAGGGGAAAGGAGACATTTTAGCCAATGTCAGTAAGATAATAACCTCCTGCCCAGATGGTAAAGTTACTGTAACATATGATGACCCAAACTCCATTTATACACCAAAAAATTTCATTCTGGCCTTCTTGGCAAAGATTGACATATTGTGTACCCATTCATTTCCTTAATGTATCTTTTCCCCTGTTGGAAACAATATTTTCACAGGAATTTTGGAGCTGGGTCAACCAGGGATTTAAATTTATATTTAAATCCAGGATCTCCATGTTTTTCTAAAAGTAGCATTCATAGAAAACCAAACAAAATGCTTACATAAGCCAGGAAAAGTTGTAGCAACAATGTGATCATGCTATAATTATTGCCATTTAAGAAAAATAGAGTTTGTATGAACAGAACCAGAAAGTCGACCAACTGTTTAGGCTTCAGATGGAAGCATTCCAACTAAAATCTGCCTGGTGATTAAAGCGCCGACCTTGAGAAACACAAATCTCACTTCAGAGCCTACCTCTGTCACTCACTGAGTGACCTTGGCTATGTTACAGAGCTCTCCTTTTCCACAAGTCTACCTCATAGAACTATACTGTGATTTTGGTGTGCTAATATATTTACAAGTTCTTATTTTCCTGCTTGACATACAAGAATCACTCCATATTCTATGATAGGATTTATTCATTCAAACAGTTACTGAAAGTCTATAATCGTCAGGGACAGAACTGCATAAAGCAACGATCAATAAAAAATGACAACATGTTGACAAAGGTTTTTTTTTTTTTTTCTTTTTGGAAAAAAGTTTTTAAGCTTGGAGGTTGTTTGTTAGGTTTTCTGTATTCTTACTTTTTTTTTTTTAACAGACTCTACTTGCTTGGATAGCTTGCATCTATCCTGTCAAGATGAACTGTCCCTCCAGAATTTCTTTAACATTTAGTATATAGCATCTAGGATATAACAATTAATTTGTATTAGCTTATTTTTCTTTGCCACAGGTCAATTCTGAAAATATAACTGGCATATACTGGAACAGTAGTGAACTACCAGAGCCCCCCTTTGTTTTCTGTGCGCCTTGTCACTGCTGAGATCATATGGGCATTTGAAGAGAACTAGAGGATTAGCGCAGTTCTGAAAGCAGCACCTTTAGAAACTGATGAGTCTCTTCAAGCAGTCTTCACTCAAGCACACACCTTCACTTTTAGAGTTTCTGTAGAAATCAAGAGACAGGGATTTGGCTGCTGGGCTGCGCTCACTTAGAAACTATCTCTGGGACAGCACATGCAAAGGCTTACAAGTCAATTAAAAAAGAAAAATATTTTGTAATCTCATGTAAGGGATACAGAATGTGCTGAATCAGGGATTCAGACTCATGCAAACCTACCCACCCTTCATATATATAAAATTATATGTTTTATATATTTGAATATTATTTACATTTTATATATTATATATTTATATATAAACTTTGTATGCTTATATGTTATATAAATTTAAATATATGATGATTTTAAATTATATAGAAAATAATATATAATTTTAAATAGATTTAATTAGATATAATTTTATGTGTATATGTTTTGCATATTCATAAGTATGGGCAGCACACGCTTGCCTGGTGACTGCAAAGGTCAGAAGAAGGTGTTGAATTTCTTGAGCTAGAGTTGCCAATGATTGTGACCACCCTGTGGATGCTGGGAACCAAACTTGTTCTCCTGCAGGAGCAGCCATCACTTTTAATAGCTGAGCAATCTCTCCAGCCCCAGTAAACACAAACTCTGAGACAGAGCTGCTACCCACCTTGCTAAGGAGTCTCCTTGAGGTATGGATCTTGAACCTTATATTTAGATGCAGTCGACTTGCCTGTGGACATGCAGGAAGGACCCACCACAGTTGGGATTTTCAGTGGTAAGTGGGTGCTGTGGTAACAACCTCGTCTTGAATATCCAATTATGTGAATCAACTTACCAATTTATCAAAATAAAATGAAACTTCTGGAAATATGAATTTGCTCACAAAGGAATTTTGGAATACATTTTATTACATTTTGAGTTATGAAGCCATTTTCTTTTTTGATGTTGAATAAAACTCATCTCCCATTTTGATGCCATGGACAAAAGCTGTCATTGGCCTCATGAAATACCTTAAGCCTGCTAAACTCAGCATCAAGTTAAATAAAGAGATGTGGAGGGTCACATGTGTTTTTAATGCTGTTTATTTAATTATTTTTGATACAAAACAAGAAAATCCATCTTTCATGGTTAGAATGGCTGTTCTGTGTTCTCGTTATTGAACAATAAGAGAACAAGCAAGCAACGATCTGTCGTAACTTCAGTTTTCTCATTCGTAAAATAATGTTATTAAAGCAAAATGGATATCAGTGCATTCCAGTTTGTTGATATTATGTTTTTTTTTTCTCAACTAAGGAATATCTTTTAAGTTATCTAAGGAATGTAAAACCAATTTTTATTTAAAAATTAGTATGAGTATATTCATGGAAAAAGTGTACTGTGAATGAATGTTTGAGTTGAGATTTAGAAGGATACTTTACAAAACTGTTTGTAAAGTACAAATAAATACATATAAAATTTTATTTTCAGAAAACTGACTAGGAGGAATAACTATACAAAACAGATGCAAATTAATGATAAAAATTTTACAATAAGAATGGTCTGGATTTAAATCCTAGGCTCATGGCATTACCTGGAGTAGATTATTATGAAATCTCCTGGGCCCGCCTTTACCTGGTGTGCTGCTGAAAAGATCAGTGACACAGAGAGCATGTAGCTTAGGGCCTGGTTTATTTTAAACACCTTTAAATACCATTTGTGTGTTGATTCTCTCTACAAGTGTTTCTGCCGAAGATTAGAAATTCTGGCTTTTGGATCCCACCATTTGCCTGCAAATTTTGTGATTTCTTTGTTTTTAATTTGCTGAGTAAATGTATCCATTGTGTAAATGTACCACAATTTCTGTATCCATTCCTCCACTGAGGGACATCTGGGTTGTTTCCAGCTTCTAGCTATTACAAATAAAGCTGCTACAAACACGGTTGAGCAAATGACCTTGTTGTATACTTGAGCATCTTTTGAATATATGCCTAGGCGTGGTATAGCTGGATCTTGAGAAAGTGCTATTCCTAATAGTCTGAGAAAGCACCAGATTGATTTCCAAAGTGGCTTATAAATTTACATTCCTACCAGTAATCCAGTAGGGTTCCTCTTTCTCCACATTCTCTCCAGCATGTGGTTGTCACTTGAGTTTTTGATCTTAGCAATTCTGATGGGTGTAAGTTGAAATTTCAGGTTCATTTTGATTTGCATTTCCCTGAAGACTAAGAATGTTGAGCATTTCTTTTAGTGTTTCTCAGCCATTTGATGTTCCTCTATTGATAATTCTCTGTTTAGCTCTGTACCTCATTTTTTTAATTGGGTTACTTGATTTGTTGCTGTTTAACTTCTTAAGTTTTTTATACATTCTGGATATTAGCCTTCTGTCAGATATAAGGTTGGTGATGATCCTTTCCCAATCTATACGCTGTCATTGTGTTCTGATGACAGTGTCCTTTGCTTTACAGAAGCTTTTCAGTTTCATGAGATCCAATTTATTGATTGTGGAGGTATCCCAGAAGCAGAAAGACACACATGGTATATACCCACTTATAAGTGGATATTAGACTTACAATATAGGATAATCATACTAAAATCTGTACACCTAAAGAAGCTAATCAAGAAGGAGGACCCTGGTAAGATGCTCAATCATCATTCAAAAAGGCAAACAAGATGGACATCAGAAGAGGGAGAAAACAGGGAACAGGACAGGAACCTATCACAGAGAGCCTCTGAAAGACTCTTTCCTGCAGGGTATCAAAACATATGTTGAGATTCATAGCCAAACTTTTTGTAGAGTCCAGGGAATCTTATGAAAGAAATGGGAAATAGTAAGATCTGGAGAGGACAGGAGTTCCACAAGGAGAGTAACAGAACCAAAAAGTCTGGGCACTGGGGTCTTTTTTGCCACTGATACTCCAAACAAAGACCATGCATGGAGATAACCTAGAACCCCTGCACAGAAGTAGCCCATGGCAGCTCAGTGTCCAAGAGGATTCCCCAATAATAGGAACAGGGACTGTCTCTGACATGAACTCATGGGCTGGTTCTTTGATCACCTCTATCTGAAGGTGGACCAGCCTACCAGTCCACAGAGAAAGACAAAGAAGCCAGTCCTGATGAGACCTGATAGACCAGGTTCAGATGGAAGGGGAGGAGGACCTCTCCTAACATTGTACTGGGGGAGGGGCATAGGAGAAGAAGAGGGAGGGATGGTGGGAATGTGGAGGGGGTGGGGGAGGGAGCTATAGCTGGGATACAAAGTGACTAAACTGTAATTAATAAAAATAAAATTAAAAATTAAAAAAAAAAGAAATTCTGGCTTCATCAGAAGCAACTGAATTCAACACACAGGGTTTCATCTTCGAAGTAGGTATTTTACAATGGATTATCAGCTTTCACTTTAGGGTCTCACATTTGTATGCAAATTCCTAGTCTGTCATGTGTTGCTTACTTAAGTTCTGGGAAATGCAGTCTATCTCTTAAAAACTGGATGTTGTGAGGTTTATGAAGGAAAGTACAGCACAGCATCTCACACGTAGGAACACAATAAATGGTAGCCATTTATTTATTCACACTTACATTCTTCAAACCTGGAATAGCCAGTGAAACGAAAAGGCCTGTCAATATTTCTGGAGAGACGAACGAGAAAACAAATATTTCTTGGTTGGGGAACTGCACCCAGACTCTCAATGTCTTCTGGGGTGAAGCAGGTCCTGGGATCCCACAGCTTCCTATGGAAGGCATGTCATTTTCAATGACATGTTTCTTGACATGTAAACAATGCCTGTAAACCTCTTGTGCTCTTTTTATGAACGCAACTAGGGATTGCACATGGGTTTTTGGTTTCTGTTTTTTTTTTTTTTCTGTACTCAGTTATAAAACTGTTTCATGACACTTTTCATGGGTGTGTGGTCAAATGGAGGTGGTAGATAAGGAGAAGATGCATAGAGTATTATTAAATGAACTAGTTATATAAAAAAAGACCTAAAGAAAGTGTTCACTTCACACATAAACATGTTTTTTTAAATGTATGCAAGACATTAAAAGAATAAAAAGAACAAACCAACATTAAAAATTTATACTTTGCTGGATAATGTATAGGATCCAAAGCTAACAAGAATTTTATTACTAAAAATCTTTAAATACAATTAAATCATTTTAGAGCAACTTTTAATCATCAATTATGTGTGGGCTCCCTCTGCTGGATCATCACACTCTGAATACTGGCAGAAGTTTAGTGCCGCATAATTAGCTACCTAACTGAACACTTTATTCATGGTGTTGGAATCAACATTAAATGACCATAAGTAATCTTGAGTCTTCTGTTCAATATTTTATCAAATGATGTAGCTAAAATCCATTGTAAATATATTTTTCATCAGCACTGAAAAGCAGGGCTTTCATTCTGCTTTGGGTCAGAGTGTAAGCGTTTTGAGTGCTTTAGTTTATCTTTTGAAAAGATGTGGATGTTCTTTGTAGAGGGGTCACATGTGGAGCATGGTGCTGGTTGCCAGGGTAACTGTGTCTTCTGTCTGAACATGTCAAGACCAGTTGCTTCTTTGGAGACAATCAGATTATCAGATGGAAGGAAATAGGAAAAAAAAATGCAAATTATGACGTCGGCATTGATTCAAAAAGTGTGGTTCTCTGCAGACGTCGGCATTGATTAAAAAAGTGTGGTTCTCTGCAGCAAACTCTGAGGCATCTTCGTGTCCATAATGAGTTTCTTTAATGCTAACCCTGTTACTGTTTCCCTAACAGGTCTACTCTGTGGTACTCAGCCACTTCACTCCTTTGCAGCAGAGGCTGCCTCATTTACTGAGCTTGGGAGAACAAAATATGTGAGAACAAAAATATTCATTAACAAAGTTAGAACTTTTCTCTGTTTAGTGCCATAAGCTATTACCCCAAATAGTTAATATGTTTTGTCTTTAATAACAACATCATTTCCTCTTTCTCTATTTAATAAAGTTTTCTCTTTAAAGATATTTCCCAGTGATCCTGAAATCAGGTATTATGCTCTAACAATTGTTGAAGGAAAGTATAGGACAAGTTTTGTCTTAAGATGAGTACAGTGTTGGTTAGCTTTGATTTTACGAAGAACAGAATTAAAATGTTTAAAGTAGACCAGAATCTGACTAGGTCCTTCTAATGTAGTTTATTACAGTGAGATGTCCAAAATTATATGTTTGTTTCTCATCAATTTATGCAAAGTACAATTTAATTGTTAAAATTTCAAGAACATTATATTTTATTGTTATTTTTTTGTAAAAAAATATCTTTTAAAACTTCACTAATAAAAATATCTCTTATTTTTATTAATTCAATTTACATCTCAGTCATAAGCCTCTCCCTCCACTCCTTCCATTCCCATCCTCTTTCCCACATCTCCTCTCCCCTATTCCTCAGAATAGGGGAGCTACCCAGACACCCCAGCTAATCTATTCACATGAGGACAGTCTTCTTCCCCTCTGGCCTGGTAGGGAAGTTCTATTAGGGGAGAAGTGATCAGAAAAAAGGCAACATAGTCCATGTCAGAGCTATGCCCCACTCCCCTCCCTAGTGGGCCCACATGAAGCCTCAGGTGTACCTCAGACTTGTCTGCCTGCAGTCTGTGCACTGCATTGTGTCTATCCTGTACTATGGGACTAAACTCCTCTGATAAGTGAGTATATACCATGTGAGTCTTTCTGCTTCTGCTCTACCACACTCAAGATGATCTTTTTCAAGTTCCATCCATTTGCCTGCAAATCTCATGATTTTTTTTTTGTTTTGTTTTTAATGGCTGAGCAATATTCCATTGTGTAAATGTACCACAGTTTCTTTATCCATTCTTCGGTTGAGGAACATCTGGGTGTTTTTCAGTTCCTGACAATGATGAATAAAGCTGTTATAAACACAGTTGAGTAATGTGTTTGTTGTATGATGTAGCATCATTTGGGTGTATGCCCAGGAGTGATATAGCTGGGTGTTGAGGTATGGCTTGTCCCAGTTTTCTGAGAAAGTACCAGATTAGTTTCCAAAGTGGTTGTACAAGTTTGCAACAAGGGGGAATGATCCTCTTTCTCCACAACCTCACTAGCATGTATTGTCAGTCACTTGAGTTTTTGATCTTGGCCATTCTGACCTGTGTAAGATGGAATCGCAGATTCATTTTGATTTGCATTTCCCTGATAACTAAGGATGTTGAGCATTTCTTTAAGTGTTTCTCTGCCATTCAAGATTCCTCTATTGAGAATTCTCTGTTTAGCTCTGTATCCCATTTTTTAAATTGGGTTATTTTGTTTATTGGTGTTTGATTACTTGAGTTCTTTAGAGATTCTAGATATTAGCCCTTTGTCAGATGTAGGATTGGTGATGATCTTTTCCCAATCTGGAGATTGCTGCTTCATTCTATTGATAGTGTCCTTTGCTTTACAGAAGGTTTTCAGTTTCAAGAGATCCCATTTTTTAATTGTAGATATTCAAACCTGAGCTGTTGATGTTCTGTTCAAGAAGTTGTTTCTTGTGCCAGTGAGTTCAAAGTTATTGTTGTTGTTGTTGTTGGTATTATTATTGTTATTATTAATTATTTTTTTATTGTTGAGGCAGGGGCTGGCTATGTCTCTCAGGCTGCCTGCACCAGTTATCCTCCTGTTTCAGCCTCCCAAAGCCTGCAATTATAGCCACATGACACCATCCTAGCTTATTTGTTTAACTTTTATCACACAGTTTCTAAGCCCATTTAAAAAGATACATTCTACTTCATAGATAACAATGTGGCCCTTGTAAGAAACATGGTTACAAATATATCAGTGCATCTAAAATGAAACTTTTGTAATATTTTCACCAAAGATAACTCAAAGAATTCCTTTCAGTGAAAAGCTTCATTGATAATTGATGCCACTTTTATTGACAGTTTGGACAAGCAAAGTGTATAAATATACAGGTAGGGGCTGGTATCCAGGTGTGGACCCAAGCATTAAGGTCAGGGACATAAATGCCAAAGCTGTGTTATCCAAGGCAGGAGTTCAGAGCCTCATGAAACTACTGAGCACTAGGAATGGGACCAGCACAAAGTGAAGATGTGCAATAGGTATATAGGCACATGCAATTTTAAAGACATTGATATAAAATATATATAATATATAAAAATATATATAATACGTAAAAGATATAAAATAATATATAAAAGATATAAAATAGTTTGTAACATTCAGATTAATTACATGTTACAACAATAATATTAAGATTGTGCTGAGTTAGGTAAATCATGTTAAAACTAATGTTATCAGTTTGTTTAGCTTGTAACCTTAAAACTGCTTAGGTGGTTTTCACAGTGTCACTGTTGGGCAGGATGGTTCTAATTGTTCTCTCAGAGGAATCACAAAAGACAATGTACACATTGAGAAAGCTATGGAAAGAGTGTTGAGGAACATCCATAATTACTGGGTACATAAAAGAAGAGGAAACGGGCAAGAAATGAGGGAGTAATCTGAGATAAGCTTATCGAGGAATATATCCAGTCACGTGTTACAAAGAGCCAGGGAAAATAAGGTGGTTATATTTGGTAGATAGGGGACTAATGACTATTGAATTTGTGACATAGTTGTTGTAGTAGGAGCCAGTCTGAAAATCAGTTAGGGATAAGGTTCAAAATATTCTTTCAAGAAAGTAAAAAGTATGAGTGTTAATAATACTAGGGGAGGGGCAAAGACAAAGATTGTTAACGTCACTGCTATTAGTTTTCCAAAGTAATTTACCTAGAAAGAATTTGGGGTACACTGTGTCTATGATTACAAAGAAGAAAACAAGCTTTCATGATTGTATTACCTATTATTTTTATCTATAATATCTATGCATTATCTTCTATGATTCCACACTGTGCCATCTGTATTCTCTGTGCTGGTGTAGTTTGAGAGCTACAACAGGAGGCAGAATGGTGGAATTTTAAGACTATGAGAAGCTTGAGAGTGTCACTTAAGAGGCAATCACTGTGGAGAAATAAAGAGCTGGGAAGTGGCCAGTAAGGATGGGAGTGGATTTGGGGTATGACATGATGCTCCTTCCAGGGCAGTTATGCTTCCTGAGGCTTACCCAAGAACATAGCTCACAAAGGAAATGGAGATAAGGGAGCCTTTTGTTGTGTGACTATAAATAAAATTGTAGAATATTCTTATGGAGAGGCCATGTTTTTTCTCCCCAAAGTTAATATGGAGAGGCCTTAAACTTCGTATGCAGTTACATATGGAGATGGGACATAATGCCATCATAAAAGTTCCGTAAGAGTGTAGGACTATCCTCAGGGAAAGAGACATCAATTCTCTTCCCCAACTCTACTCTCTCTGTCTCCTTCTCTCATTCCCTCTTTCCTTCCCTCTGTCCCTCCACACTACCTCCCCAACACTGAAAGGAGGCCTTAAGACTTGATTATAGACTTCCAGTTTCCAAACACTGAGAAAAGAAGCTCATGTTTGTAAACTACAGCCTATGATATATTGAAATGGCACCCTGAACAGATGAAAAGACTCATAATCCCCGGCTGGTCTCTAACTTGTTACTCTCCTGCTCAAACACTCTGCATGCTGGACTTGTAGGTTTACTACCATATGAGACCTATACTAGTCTTAGGAAAACAAATGTTTTCAAAGCCAGGAGAATGGAGATCTGAAGGTGATGGGAGTGAAGAGCTACTTTATCCAGTACTAACTGCTGACTTTTGTCTCAACTTTGTGCTATGAAACACTGAGTCTTGGATGAATGTTTGGCTCTATGAATTAGGGGCAGGGCTTCTTCAAGATACAGGTCAAAGACATAAGTGTTTTCCTCCCATGGAGGTACCTGTCTACCATGACCTACTCATACACTGCCAGTCCTATGCTTTTCAAGCCTGTATATTCATGAAATAGCTTTACCAGGACTCTCTTCCCAGAGTCCACCATTGTGTGAGCCACTTCTCTGTACTTAACTTTTGAACATGCATACTTAAACAGAGTTCTTACCCCTTTGATTCCTCTGATTGAACATTTGCTGATTCAGAACTAAAATCCTAGAGAAAAAGAGGTCAACTTTGGAAATCCGGGAAAGAAAGATTGCATTTATTCATTCATGTATGTATTTACGTTTGGTGTCATATGAGAAATGGATCTTGACAAGTTTACATTTAAGCAGGCAAGTGCAATAAAAGCTGTCCACATGTTTTCAAGAGAGGGTCCAAGACAGTCACCATCATCTACCTAGCTTGGATTTCAAAGAAATGCTGATTTGAAATTGTGGTTTATTGTCTACAAGGTACAATAGAGGACAACGAGAAAACCAATCTCTCCTTTGGGCCCCAAGATACATCTGAACAAGTAAAAGGATCAACCAACATGTGGAAGACATTTAGGTGGAAATGTGGGAGCTCTTATGTTTTTAAACTGTTATTCATGTCCAACATCACCTATTCATTGACCATTACCAAAAAATCACCTCACTGTCTCACATTCTGTCCTAGTTTTATTTCTATTGCTCTGCTATCTTTGCAGCAGGACACCTGGGGAGAACGGGTTAGTTTTAGCTTATAATTTCAGGCTATAAACTAATTGTGAAGAAATCACAGCTGCAAAAACTTGAAATACCTAGTCACATCATATCCATAGTCGAGAAGAGAAGGCAATTAAAATATATGCATGCAAACTTTCCCTTCTTTTACAGTTAAAAAAAAAATTCCTTCTCTTTACCCCTAGCCTAAGGAATACTGTCACCTGCAGTGGGCTGGGATTTCCAACATCAATTAATTTAATTAAAACAATCCTTCATGGACAAGCCACAGACCAATAAAAAGAAGATGTTTTCTCACTAATAATGCTTTTTCACCAGTGATTCTAAGTTCTATAAAGTTCACAATTAAAGCTAAACATCACACATTCTGTTGACAATGATTTGCCAGGCACCTAAAAAACATATCTCAACAGCATCTTCTATTTTTTTCCACTTTTTTTTTTGTACTCACAGTGTCCGCCTTTCCCACTGGCTATTAAATCATGTAACTTCCGCATGACTGTCTCTGGAATGAATACTTTCTTCTATAGCTCTGCAACCATAGTCATAAATTTATCAGCTTCTTTCACTAAGGTATTTTCATGATCTTTCTGATAGACTGTTTCTATCTCTAGATATTTGTTTCCTTAGAATTCTTCCAAGACATACTGGATCTTCTCAAACTCTTACCTAAGCTTCCCCAATTTCCGTACCGAAACATTTCCTTTTTCCATCTTTCCTCTTTTTCTTTTTTTTCTTTCTTTCTTTCTTTCTTCTTCCTTCCTTCCTTCCTTCTTCCTTTCTCTCTCTCTCTCTCCCTCTCTCTTGCCCCCCTGTGTTTTTATGAGTGACATCTGTATGCATTTTCTTGCATGTATTTAGATAAAGATAGGTGGGTGCACATAAACACATATGTGCATGAAGGGAAGCCTGAGGTTGGCGTCAGGAATTCCTTCCATCCCCTTTCCAGCTTATGCACTGAAGAGCTCTCAGCCAAAACCAGAGGTCAGTAATATGACTCATCTCTTAGCTTGATTTGGGAATTTCCCATCTCTGTCTTCCAATGCCAGAATTACAGATGGGCTGCTACGTCTTCCTGGCATTTCAAGGATCTAAGGATCTAAACTCTAACCCCACACTCCATTAGAAAGCATTTAACTACAGAGCCAGTCACAGAAACATTGCAGTCTCCTTAATTAATAACAATTATAATTGTATAGATGCTGTTTGTTTGTTTGTTTCAGGCCTATTATCTTCTAAAGAGCTATGGCAACAAAGTACTCTGATTTCTCTCAGGAATGGCTTATAGAGTTAATTAATTAACTTATTTGTTTATATTTTAATTCATTTGTGTGTTTGTGTCTGTGTATTTCTCTGTGTGTCTCTGTGTGTGTGTGTCTGTGTTTTATGCATATGCTGTGGAAACTTGGGAGCAGGTGCCTCTAGAGGTCTGAAGAGGGGGTCATATCACCTGGAGTTATAGGTAGTTGTGAGATACCTGCTGTAGGTTCTGGAAACTCATCTCTGGTTCTCTCTAAGAGTAGAGCCAGTGGGGTCAAGGACACCATAAGAACGCAGCCCAGAGACTCATGTAAGCACGGCTCAGAGGGGCTTACAGAGACTGAAGGGACAGTTAGGGAGCCTGTATGGGTCTTACCTAGGGCCTTGGTATATATGTTATGGTTATGTAGCTGGGTATTAACTAACACTGGGAGTGGTGGTGTCTCTGACTCTTTCACCTGCTCTTGGGATCCTTTTCCTCCTACTGGGTTGCCTTGTCCAGCCTTGATGTGCAGGTTTGTCTTACTCTTACTATAAATTTATGCCACATTTGGTTGATTTGCCTTGGAGACATGCTTCTTTCTGAAGGGAAGTGGGTAGTGGATCTGGGGGAGAGGGAACTTGGAGAGGAGAAACTGGGAGGAGGGGACAGAGAAGAAAATGTGGTCTGGAAATAATATATGAGAGAATGATAACAACAATAACAATAACAACATGAAGAGTAAAAGGCCGTCTTTACCACTGAGCCATATCCCTGGCCCTAAGGAAAGTTCATTAAATGAATACATTCATATTCACATCATGGAGCACCATACTTCAGATAAAAGCATAGCTCATTCTGCTGTATGTGTATGATACTCAACTGTATGTGTGTGCATAAGTGAGAAGGGGGTGAGTGTGCATGGATGTAAAGGCCAACATCTTCTTAGCCACTCTCCACCTTACCTTTTGAGACAGAATCACTGAACTTGGAGCTCACCAGTTCAGGCAGTGAGCCTTGGCGGTTGTACTCTCTCCACTTTCCCAGTGCTGCTATTGCAGTGTGTACCTCCACATCTGACTTCACTCGGTCAGATAAGGTCCTCCGTCTGCTGAGAGCACTTCCCAGCAGAGCGATCCTTCCAGCCCCCACCATGTTAGGATTGTTATTCGGCCCTTCACAACAGGCTGCAGATAGTTCTTTCATGTCTAAAGGACAATGATATTAATAACATTTCCGAATATCTCACATTAAAACTTTCATTTCAAAGAGTATTGCAGTAATTATTAGTAAACAGTCCCTATTACACCACAGACTAACTAAGAAAGCTAATCAAACTATGTCATAGAAGTTATTTTTACATATCTGATAGAACTTTTGTATCACATTCTAAAAAATTTTCCTCTTTATAAAATTTGGTCCAGTTGATTTTGCATTGCAGCAGATTGGAAATGAATTTATATTAAATGTCTTTCCTTTACTCTCTTCTTTATTTTCCACCTCCTTATCATATCCTGACCTTAAACATATGACTGTTGACTCTTTCAAAAAAAAAAAAAAAAAAAGGATGCCAACTTTTTACAGAGTGCACTGGGTTTGAGGTTCTTTCCAAAGTTAGTCTTAACTTTTATTCATTGTGGGATACTTACCAGTAATAACAACAACTTGTCCTCCCTATGTCTCCAGGGAGATGAATTTGGCTATTGGAAGTCACAGAGATACTGGAGACAGAGACTGACAGAATAAACATTTCACTGTTACATTTTCAAGGAGAATGTATCCACTGAGAGACAAATCAACAGAACGCAAAGAGCCCTGAGGTGAGAATTAAGACCTTTGTTTTTAAAATTAAGAGAATGCAACCTTTGGGCAGAGTGCAAGGAATCTTATGAAAGAAGTGGGAAATAGTAAGATCTGGAGAGGACAAGAGCTCCACAAGGAGAGTAACAGAACCAAAAAATCTGGGCACTGGGGTCTTTTTTGCCACTGATACTCCAAACAAAGACCATGCATGGAGATAACCTAGAACCCCTGCACAGATGTAGCCCATGACAGCTCACTGTCCAAGTGGGTGCCCTAGTAATGGGAACAGGGATTGTCTCTGACATGAACTGATTGGCCTGCTCTTTGATCACCTCCCACTGTGGGGGGAGCAGCCTTACCAGGCCACAGAGGAAGACAATGCAGCCAGTCCTGATGAGACCTGATAGACTAGGACCAGAAGGAAAGGGAGGAAGACCTCCCCTATCAGTGGACTTGGGAAGGGGCATGCATGGAGAAGGGGAAGGGAAGGTGGGGTTGGCAGGGGAGGAGGGAGATAACTACAGGGGGGATACAAAGTGAATAAAGTGTAATTAATAAAAAAGAGAGAGAGAGAATGTTGAAGGGCTGCAAGTGGTAGCAAGGGAAAGTATACAGAAAAGAAATGAATAACATTTTGTATATAAAAGAGAGAGAATTTTAGAACACTCCTGGAAAAGAAAAATAATAGATTGTTTAACATTCAAAAACATATGTGCTTTGGGACTGAAGAGATGGCTCAACATTTTGGAGTACTTGTTCTAGCAGATATCCTGGGTTCAGTTCCTAGCACCCACTCAAAGGCTCACAACCACCCCTAACTCCATTTCTAGGAAATTTGCCACATGTTTCTGAACTGCTAGGGCACAAGGTACAATGTATGATATACATACATTTGTGTAGGCAAAGCACTCATACACATAAAATAAAATAAATCCAAACAATATTTTATTAAAAATGTTTCAACATTGTTGATAAAATTATTAGCTGTATTGTGACAGAAGAAGAACTCAATTTTCTGGAGAGTAACATAGCTTTATGGAGTGAGGCAGTGGTAAGAGTTATAACAGAAATGCAATACCCATACCACAAACACGGGCAAGCAGATGGATTAGGGGATGGAAACCAGGACAGGGAGAAAAAAGTGCACCTAGACACAGGCCTAGCTACAGCCCTTACCACCAAACATGTTCCAAGCTGGGACAGTAAAGGCTAATTTGAAAGTTAGACTTTAAGAAAACGAAAGGAAGACAAGCTTGTGGAAGAGCGGAAGTAGGATTTTTTCATTACGATAGAGGCTTGTTTTTCTTTTTCTGCTCCTGTTTGACTTACAAAAAAAACACATTTAGAAGAGATGCCTGGATAGTCCCTCACATGGAAAGCTGAGTTACCTCAGTTCACAAGAGGACACACAGGCAAATGCTGCACCAATAACAGAGCTGATGACAGATTTGAACACAAATTCCAACATGCTAGAATAAATCTCCTTTTGAGTCCAAATCATGATATCTGGTTACTGGAAAAGATTTAGTGGCGACAGTGTAAACCCCTGGAAGGTTACTGTCTTACCCAGTGAATAGCAAGGAAGGGAAGGACTATATTCTTATTTAGACATGCTGGATTTTAAAACCACACACACTAATCCCAGAAGTTCCTCAAACTAGGAAAGACAAAAATTTACCGTGGGAGTCCTATCAAAAGAGAATAGTCTTAGCTAATTAGGTTTAAGTCATTTTACTTTAAAATTAATCCTCAATGTAGTTAAATAATTTGTAATTGAGAAGAAGATACCTTCCATCATGGCACTTTAACTAGGTCAAAAAAAAGTTATATGTATGTTTTGTTTTGACATTTTTATAAAATGTAATTATAGACTGACATCATCAGATTTTATGAGTGAAATGATTTTGAGTTCAAGGCTTCCTTTCTATGTACTCATATCCTTCTGGACTAAGGTATCTTGCTTAGCAAAGCAATTCTCCTCACAAAAATATGACATTTCACCAACATGGCTTCTGTAACTATTGATTGGGAAATGGTACTTATTTTACACACTTAAAACAGATGATGCTGACAGTGATTAATAACTTATCTCCTAAGATATTAAATATGATTTTTTACTAAAATTATATTAAAGTGGAATTAATTTAGTCTAAGCATTACTTTTGCAGAGTCAAAAATTTTTTTTCAGCCACTGAGATCTATTTTGGCTCAGGATAATCCTTAAAACTGTAAGATTCCAGAAACTTCTATAAGATGGTGGTTAATATGACCATTATAATGTTAGCATCAGGAGGCAAGTCTGGCTGCTATAAGAAACTAGTACAACCTTTCTACATGACAGCTAGCCTCAGAATCAATGTCCCTTCATCACCATTTATATACCACAATATTCTGTAGCATATGGCAAACATAGATTTAGCAGAAGTCTCAATGGTGCTTTTTAAAATGTATATGTCATTGCCACTAAAACTCTCCTTACCTGCTTTGCAAAGTTTCTCACTATAGCAGACACTCACAAAATGAACCAGTTTCCTAAGGTTATAGTCATGTAGCTGCACACTGGGTTTCAGACTCCATGACTATGAATTTTATAAACATTGTAATTTAGATTATGGATAAATAAGCACTGATACTCTTAAATTAAGGAAAACAATCCATTCACTCACAACCCTATGTACGGGCATACCATTTTACAGCTTTGGGATTTTCTAGTCTGTTCTTCATCTTATCACTGCTTTAGACACATGCTGAGCAGAAGAATGCTCATAGCAGCCAGTTATTCTTTTTGTTGTGCCAAAATTAAATGTATTTTCCTATGAATTTAAACATTTGAAAAGGAGAAATGTTTAGAAATGCGCATGGCTTGGGGAAGCTGCTCTTCATTAGGAAAAAGTCAGGAACAAAAACAGCTGTTTTCTTAAAGCTCTGATGAAGTGAGAGGTTTCTTTTTGTTAAAACAGATTCTATTTAATTTTAGTAAACCATTTCCAGTCACTCTTTAAAAGAGGGTTGTTTAAAGACAACGGAATTATTCCAGGGGAGGTTAAAGGACCACTAGAAGTGGCTGCACCAGGCCAACATTTGGGCCTGACCATGTACAGGCAGCTTTATATATGCAGGGGATTCACAATTAATTAAGGGAGTTGCCACTCTGCACCTCAAAAATCAATTAAATTGTTTTAAGTATTTTAATCTTCAAGCTTCCCAGAATTTTTTCTTTCAAAAAGAATCTTTGATATGTAAGGAAGAAGGTCATTTGCACAATAAAACACATTTCTCAAAGGCATTTAAAGTGACAGTTACAACTAAATTCACGTCAACTAATTCCAAATAAGGTGTAAACCAATTTAAGAAGTTAAGACAAAAAAAGTTGTATATCTCAAGTCTTTGCAATAGAATGGTAAAATAATGACAGTCATATAGCTATGATTGACACATCTAAATTCTGCCTAACTGAGAAAGGGATAGTAGATACTGAGTCTATGTTCTCAAATATGAAATGTTACAGAGAAAGTTGAAAGATGTGAACTATCTAAAGAGCAGCCAAGCTTGGCATTCTATCTTCACATGCAAATTCAATAAAACAATCATAGCAGAGTTGTAGTGTGATGCAAGAGCCATTAATTTTAAATAAAATCAACCCAAGAGAAAAAAAAACTGGAGAATCATGTTTAATTATTCTTGTTCAAGATGGTTATGTGAAGAAAATTTGAAATTCTATTATTTTGGGAAAAGGTTACCCCCCCAAACAAGCTAGAGCACTGGACAAAATAAAAAATAAGCACATGTACATATCAAGCTAAGATGCAGTAAATAAATAAATAAATAAATAAATAAATAAATAAATGGAAAATCCTATTCCTAATTCTCAGCATCACTTTGAAATAGAATTTACCATCAAACTACATACTCTGCTTGCTGTGTAAATTTAAAATAACCTTCTTATAAATTTTTAAAAGTATGAAATTTTTTTTTTTTTTTGCTTTGTTTTGTTTTTTGAGACAGGGTTTCTTTGTATAGCCTTAGACTAGCTTTGTAGACCAGGCTGGCCTTGAATTCACAGAGATCTGCCTGCCTCTGCCTCCCTAAGTGCTGGGATTACAGGTAGGAGCCACTGTGCTTGGCAATTTAAAATAATTTTTTAAAAATCTGTAATCAAACTATCTTCACACTTGAGTAAAAGTGACATCATTTATTTGTGTAGTGTTTGTTATAAATGTCACTTAATGTTTGTTATAAATGTAACTTACACATGCTGTAATGTATATTTTCCAAACAAGACTGAATAGGAAAGGCCAACCTTGACAAAGGAAGAGGGAACTAGAGAAAAAGGAAGAATGTGCATCAAAGTCTGAGTGTGAGCTAAAAGGAGCCATCCCAAAGGAGCATCAGTCTCTTCTCTCCAATTAATAAAGTAGGGTATCCATAATGAAAATCCAAATTATTAATTTCAGTACATCATCCCCTTTTAAGATTTAGCTGCCTTGTAGATACTCAGGCAAATCCTTGTGTTTGTGTGTATATGTATGTGTGTACATGTATGTGTGTGCATGAATGTATGTGTACATTTGTATATGTGTGCGTGTGTAGGTTCGTGTGTGTGTGCATATATATGTGTGTATGTGTACATTTATATATGAGTGTGTGTGTATATGTGTGTGTGTGCATATCTACTAATGACTGTTGGAATTTCCTTCATATTCAGAGGCCTAACTATAGACATTTTATGAGCTTTCCTTTTTCCGGGTCAAGGGTTAGACAGTTTCTGCTAAGTCCTTTTATTTTTTTAATTTTTTTTTTCATGTTGTAATTGACAGCTTGAGCAAGTCTGAAGTGTCTTAGCTTCAGTTACAGGTGTTTGCGTACATGCAGCTGAAGTACTAGTGTTTTTCTCGTAATCACAGAGTTTGCACTTTTGCACACAGATGTGCATACAAACATGAAGGTTTCTTGGATACCCAGGGTTTCCAGGCAGAAGCTTCTCCTCTTCTGACCTAACCTGAGACTCCCAGAATCTCACTATGGTTCCATTACTTATGCTTGACATGACAACCACTCCAGATTCAAGGAAAGGAAACTTTCATGTCTCAATAAGGGGCGTAACCAAAAATTGGGAGCCATTTTTAATTTCCACACTTATTTATACCAAAGATACACTAGAGACCAAAATCTCAAAGGTAGATATTTTGCTAATGCCTTCTTGTTGTTTGTGGAAAATGGAATTTCTAGTTATATCTTTTTAAAATAGTTATAATTATAGTTATCAACTTATATCACTAAAAAAAGTTAATGTAATTATGACTTACTTTTATGAAATGAAAATGTCAATGCCCTCAACTACTTGTTTTGAAGTGGATTTTTGTTTTGTGTTTTTACTTTTGTTGTGTGTGTGTGTGTGAGTTTGTGTGTGTGTTTGTGTGTTGAGAGGAAAAGTAGCATTTACTCTTTTAAAAGGGTTTCTTTATTTTCTGCTTAAAGGAATTATTTTAGGTAAATGCCACATGAGATGGCAACCATTTAGGCATGTTTCCTTTGTAGGCTTTTAAACACTTGGAAGATATCAGTCCTTCCTTCACTGCGCATATCTGCAATGATACAAGTGTGAAGATCATTGGACAAAGTTGCCACATTCCTAGGACTTCTTAGAAAAATAAATATGACTTCACAGACACTTCTGACTGAAGACTATCACTTGGAACTTGTAGAAAAAATGCTGACAGGATACACTGCAGGGTAGAGCCTTTCAGAGGCCCTCTGTGGCAGGCTCCTATCCTATTTTCTCCCTCTTCTGATGTCCATCCTCTTTGCCTTTCTGAATGAGGATTGAGCATCTTAGCCAGAGTCCTCCTTCTTGATTAGTTTCATTAGGTGTACAGATTTTAGTATGTTTATCCTATATTATGTTTCTAATGTACACTTATGAATGAGTATATACCCTGTGTGTCTTTCTTTTTCCCGGATACCTCACTTCAGAATGATCTTTTCCAGTTTCCGCCATTTACCTGCAAATTTCATGATTTCCTTGTTTTTATTGCTGAGTAATATTCCACTGTATAGATGTATCACAATTTCTGTATCCTGGAGCTTCTGACAGGAGCTCCATAGGTAGAGCAACAGAACCAAAAAATCTGGGCACAGGGGTCTTTTCTGAGACTGATACGCCAACCAAGGACCATTCATGGAGATAACATAGAACCCCTGCACAGATGTAGCCCATGGCAGTTCAGTGTCCAAGTGGGTTCCCTAGTAATGGGAACAGGGACTGTACTGTCTCTGTCATGAACTGATTGGCCTGCTCTTTGATCACCTCCCCCTGAGAGGGGAACAGCCTTACCAGGCCAAAGAGGAAGACATTGTGGCCACTCCTGATGAGACCTAAGAGACTAAGATCAGAAGGAAAGAGAGGAGGATCTCCCCTATCAGTGGACTTAGGGAGGGACATGCATGAAGAAGGGAGAGGAAGGGTGGGATTGGGAAGGGAGGAGGGAGGGAACTACAGGGGGATACAAAATGAATAAAGTGTAATTAATAAAAATTTTAAAAAAGAAAATAAAAAGAAGAAAATGCTGCATCTCTAGGCTAATGCCATGCATTCGGCATTTGCACTGTGTTTGTCCCAGCTAGCAGTGTTTCCCACTGGCTTCCATGCCCTGCTGGTAATCTTTTACCAAACTGAGTATTATTCCGTCATTTCACATTAATAGCTCTGTTTCTAAAGCACATTTCTCTATTCATGACTAAAAGAGATCGTTAATAAGTTTCATGACACAATTTTTTGTCTCTTCCAGGAGAATGTGTAGGTGAAATCTTTGATTAGGTATAAGAAACAGCTGGATTTCTCTTGAACAACTTATTTGTCTTTGAGACCTTGGGTCATAGTGCTTGTTACGCTTTTCTAGTTGGCATGGCTGTCAAAAGTTATATTTGTTGCCTAACCTTGGCAACATAGGGAAGATGAACCTGAATGCTAAGATCATGTTCATTTTATGTCCTTCCATTTAAAATAACTCTTTCACACTCTTTTTTTAAATTTTTATTTTATTTTTATTAATTACAATTTATTCATTTTGTATCCCAGCTGTAGCCCCCTCCCCTATCCTCTCCCAATCCCACCCTCCCTCCCTCTTCTTCTCCTATGCCCCTCCCCCAGTCCAATGATAGGGGAGGAGGACCTCCCCTTCCATCTGACCCTAGTCTATCAGGTCTCATCAAGACTGGCTGCATTGTCTTCCTCTGTGTCCTAGTAAGGCTGTTCTCCCCTCAGGTAGAGGTGATCAAAGGGCCAGCCCATGAGTTCATGTCAGAGAGGGTCCTTGTTCCTATTTTTGGGGAACCTAGTTGGACCTGCTATGGGCTACATCTGAGCAGGGGTTCTAAGTTATCTCCATGCATGGTCTTTGTTTGGAGTATCAGTCTCAGAAAACACCCCTGTGTCCAGATTTTTTGGTTCTGTTGCTCTCCTTGTGGAGCTCCTGTTCCCTCCAGGTCTTTCACACTCTTTACCAGCTTATAGTGTTTTTTCTTTTTTCAGGTTTATGTGTGTGTTAGTATATTTACATATGGAGTATGTGCATTAATGTACCAGTGTGCATGCAGGTGGAGGGCAGAGGGAAGCACTGGGTGTCCTGTGCTACCACTTTCTACTTCATTCATTTGAATAGTCTCTCACTGAGCTCGGCAGGTAGCCAATAAGCCATTCCTCTGACTCCACTTCCTTTTCCCCTATTTATGTATTTATTTATTTATTTATTTAATTACTTTACAGCTTGATCGCAGTTCCCTGTCTCTTTCCTCCCAGTCACACCCTCATGTCCCCTTCTCCTTCCCCTATCTTCTTCTCAGAGAAGGGGAGAGCCCCAAGGGTACCAACCCATCCTGGCATATCCACATCAAGTGCATCCTCTCCTACTGAGACCAGACAAGGCAGCCCAGCTAGGGGAAATGTGGCCCAACGCAAGCAGCAGAGTCAGAGACAGCCCCAACTCCCATTGTTAGAGGACCCACGTGTTGATCAACCTACACATCTGCTAAAATTGTGTAGGGTGTCTAGGCCAGCCCCTGCATGCTCTTTGGTTGGTGGTTCAGTCTCTGTGATCCCCCAAGGGCCCAGGACTTCTTGTGGTGTTTTTTGACCCCTCTGGTTCCCTCTATCCTTCCTCCCACTCTTCCACAAAACTCCGTGAATTTGGACTACTGTTTCACTGTGGGTCTTGGCATCTGTTTCCATCATTTGCTTGATGAAGCTTCTCAGAAGACAGTTATGCTAGGCTCCTGTGTGCAAGCATCGCAGAGTATCACTAACAGTGACACGGGTTAGCTCTCTCCCATGGGGTAGGTCTCAAGTCTCTGCCTTCTTAACCACAGGCACCAGTGTGTGAATTCTGGGAACTTGAACACAGGCCTTCATGATTGTGGAGCAAGCACTCTTAGCTACTGAGCCCTTATTGTGTTCTTATTTTGAAAACTTTAAATTAATTTGGAAAAAGCAAAAACATATTTTCATTGCCCTCTAAGTGATCACTGTGTGGTATAAATTATGGGGTGATATCTTACTAGACCTTTGGCATGTTTTACTTACCAGGCATGTTTTAAAAATATGAAAAACAGAAAATAAATTTAATAAGATTGCTTTAACAAAACACAATCAGGTATTGGCTCTGTTTTGAATTGATCAAACACTTTTTAGATATATTTTAATTGAGGAGATGAGAAAATAGTTCTGAATTTTAAGAGTTATGATTCAGAAATGTTAGAGACATGCCTGGTAACAGAGGTAGAAGGAAATGCAATGGAATTCTGAGTTGGAAAAGATCACTTGGTGGAATCGCTTTGGCCACTGTTTGACTTGGACCTTGCTAGTATGTCAAATGGTCAATTTCAAATAACAGAAAGTTGCAAACAGTATGTGTGAGCTCCCTGGGCATACAGACTGTAACTATCTCATTTTAGGTAACCCAGTATCTGTAACTCACCAAATGTGAGTCTTGGCCCAGACTTCCTGAGAAACTTCAGTATTGTTTTTCTTACTCAGGAGGAAACATTAATAACTCTCTATAGTGTGTGTAGGTGAAGTAGTTCTCAACTGCAGCTATTTCTAGAGAGATTTTTTTCATCTCAGCTTGGGCAGCCTACTGGCATTTGAAAAAGATGGAGCTATCGACTTTTCCTAAGCTATAGATGATATTCTGGTTTTTCCTTTTCTTTTCTTTTCTCTTTCTTTCTTTCTTTCTTTCTTTCTTTCTTTCTTTCTTTCTTTCTTTCTTTCTTTCTCTCTCTCTCTTTATTTTCTTTTTTTGATTGTACAAGTTGTTTTATTTTTTATTTATTTATTTATTCATTTTTATGATTTGTTCACTTTATATCCTGATTGTTGCCCACTCCCTCATCTCTTGGTCCTCCCCTCCCTCTTGCTTTCCTCCATATCCCTCTCCCCTAGTCCACTGAAAGAGAGAGTCCTCCTGCCTTGCCACCTGATCCTAGATGATCTGGCTTTTCAACTCTCCATGGAAAGTCTCTTTTGCTTCCTCTTAAATAGTTCTCACAGTACTCAGCAATATAGAATAACTATAATTAAGGTATTTAGGGGAGATTTGCTTAAAAATTACATAAAATCTAGCACCTGTGCAGTCTTCAGACAGATGCTATTTAAGACAGTCTAATCGGAATAGTCACAGTCTCATCTTCTAGACAGTCCCCATAGGTATGCTGAAGGCTCAAGGGGCAGAGCTCGCAGACAGGATGACCTCTGCTTGCCCCAAGTGTTTACATGAAGAAATGCTAGGTCAAGTAACAATTCTATACTGACTTAGTGTAAAAGCCAGTTGTCCAACTAAACCAAGGGTCCATTGCTTTTCTAGTAGGCTTATATGAACCTCTCATTATGCTATTAATTCATACTTGAGATTAGCACCAAGGAAAGAATGGTCCACTGTATTCTTTCTCTTGTTAAAAACAAAACAAACAAACAAACAAACAAACAAACAAACAAACCATGTATCTGACTGTTTTTCTTTTTCCTTAGCTACAAGAAAAAACGATCTGCCTGAAGTCATTTGCTGTTTTTGAGGCTGGTAACAGTGACACACTCTGGAGCCAGGCTGGCTGCCTGGATTTAGATCCCATAACTTTTCACTGTATGATAACATTGGTTTTGGAAATTTCTCTGGGCCCCAGTTTCTTTACAGGTAAAATGAGGTTAATAATTGTACCAAGTTAAGGTCAGGAATGAAATTAAAATTCTTAATTGTTAAAGACTTAAAATAGTGTCCAAAGTTTTTACTAAGTATGCAGTAAGCATGTCTTTGCATTTTTCCTTCTACTGGACAATTTGAAGTCCACTGGGTTCTCTGATAGCCTTTGGCTTACAAGTGTTTAGCAGGACCAGAATTGGTACATAGGAGCAACTTGGTTTTCTGAACTTTTACAAAGGACCAGAACCTGGCTGCTGCCACTGCTCTTCCTGTCGGTCAGTATTCTTTATCCTCTAAAAAATCAGAGCGGTTTTATTTGTTTTGTACTTTGAGATAGAATCTCATTCATAGCCAAGGCTGGCCTCTAACTCTTAGCAATGATATCACCTCAAGCTTCCCAAAAGCAAGGTTTGCAGCCAGGCCAGCTGGAAGTCGCTTTGTAAACAGGGGTAGTTGGACTGGGTCATCATTTCTGTATGGGAGTGGTGGGAAAGAAAAGAAGCGAGGAGCCTTTCAAACTAGCATGTGACCACTTTGCTGTTGGAATTCAGCTTCCCAGAACTCATCAAAGCTCATCACTAAACTATGTAAGTCAACGCCTATAGTTTTTGAAAACACGGATTACTCTCATTTCTAGTAACTTCGTGCTGACCCCTGGGCATTTTAAAGACCTACAGCAAAGGCCTTCCGGTTAGGCCCAGGAAGCTTGTCATGCAGTTTTGTGCCCTAGAGATCCTGTAAGGGCATCCTGCTTAGCTGCTTCTTTTTTACATCTATATTCCGTTTGTGTAATGTTTCGCACTTTCTTTTGGGATTTGAGAAAATGTGGAGTCTTTCTATGTGGCCTAGGCTGGATCTTAAACTCAGTCTTCTTTCCTCAGTCCCTGGAGTTCTCTGATTGAATTTATGTGTGTGTAACCATGTCTTACTGTGCAGCATTTGTCTTCACCTTGCAAATAATATTTAAGACATCTAGGAACTAACTACCTTTTGCCTTTCTCTTGTATCTTCACAATCGTAAAAACAGCACTGTGGGTCTTCAGTTTAAAAGGTGGGGTGGGGGTACAGAACAAGACAGAAGAGGCACACACTTTGCCAAGAGATACACAAACATAAGAAACAAGTCGAGCGAACTGAGCTGAACCCCATACCAGTCTGAAAAAGCCCAGACTGCAAACGGTAACGAGAGAGAATTTTATCTACCACATCTAAGTATTACTTTCAGCTTGACATTAGATCAGAGAGGATTAAGAGGGAAAATTCCATTCAGTATTCAACTACAAGTATTACTCAAAGCAGTTTGTGCCAGGCATGGTGGCCCATGAATGTAATCCTGGCAAGTCAGGAGGCTGAGAAGGAGGATTGCAAGATTAAAGCCAGCCTGGGCTGTGCAGCAAGACCAAAGAAAGAAAGAAGAGAGACGTGGGGAGGGGAGAAAAGGAGGAGGGAGGGAGGGAAGAAAGACAAGAAGACAGGAAGAAAGAGAGGAAAAGAAAAAACAAAACCAGAAACAGTTTGCAATTTCTGTGGACTCTTAATAGTAAACCGTTTTACTCCACATGATGCATGCAAAGACTCTAGCAGAAAGCTTTCCTCAAGAATCCGGAAGCTTATTGTCTCCGAGGATTGAGTATGTGTCAGGTGTTTTTTGGAATTATGTTACAGAGGTTGGTTTTTTTGTCAAGAATTTGATGGTTTCTGTTTAGAAGCAGTTTTTATGTGAACTGCTCTCTGTCTCTGTCTCTCTCACACACTCCTATTTGATTTTTATCTTTTTTTATACTCCTATTTCTGAGCACCAAAGTACACTCACAACACTTTTGAAATGTGAAGGAAGGATGCTCTACCTTAAAATACACATTCTCTTCAGATTCAATAAGAACTGACTTTTCAAACACATTGTTCCTTTCAGTATTGGGACATGAACCCAGGGATTTATCCACATCTTATGTACCATTGAGTCATTTCTCTGTCCTTTGTATAGTTTTCATTTTGAAAAAGGGTTTCACTAACCTATTCAGACTGACCTTCAACTTGTTCTGTAGGTCAGACAGGATGTGAACTTGTGATCCTCTTGCCTCAGTGTCCCCAATAGCTGGATATCTTGGATCATTAAGATCCAAGATCAATAAGATCTTGGATCAATCTTGGATCAATTAGATCCAATTAAGGCCTAATTAAAAGATCTGATTGTTCATAAGGAATTACTCTTGAAATATCTGGACTTTATCTACCCAACATCTTGCCAAAGTTGAAACTGAGGCTTGGAATCTTGTGGTATATATGTTTAAGAAAACAGTATTAATTGAAAAAGTCCCACCTGCTACAATTAATCACTGAGGAGCTCAGTATGCTACATTCAGGCTTATTCACAATTGTGAAACACTATGCAACAGAAGTTTTTGAACAAGGTAAAAATGCAAAAGCCATCTGAAGACTGTCTAAGCACTATGAGAATATCAAATAGCTGCAAATCTGAGGCTGCCCTGAGGATGACAACACAGACACCGTCAGCTCTGTGGAAGAGACACTGCAGAGATCAGCCATTCAGAACCAGTGCTATCTCTCCAGTGGTCTACAGTATTAAAAAAAAATGGATTATTTGCTGTGGTATGTTACCAATACTGTCCCACATTTGAATTTCACTCCTCTACATTTCTCTGTCTTAATCATGTCACACATTACAGGGATGAAAGGGTTGATTTTCTACCATTTAGCTTGATTCTGCCAGAATTCCCATTTATGATGGGACTTTAAAAATTATTAACTCATTTTTTTTAGTTTTAAAATTTATTCACTTTGAATACCAGCTGTAGCCCCCTCCCTGGTCCCCTCCCAATCCCACCTACCCTCCCTCTTCTCCTCCCTTGCCCCTCCCCCAGTCCACTGATAGGGGAGGTGTTCCTCCCCTTCCTATGATGGGACTTTTGAAAATCTATCTGAATTATCCTGTCATCCATCCAACAGCTCTGGGGGGGCTGACATTTATTTGAGGCACAGTGATTTTCATTCTTGCATATGAAATACAAACAATTGGTGGCCCCTTGTTTTGGGAGTGTCAAGATAAGCCACATTGAGGCCCATAGAGAATGGCGAATAAGGTATAAGCAGCTCCTCTGGCTCCTTGAAAGATCCTGAGCCACCGCACACAGTGTTGATCTACTAGGACTCCTAGCACACTGATGAAGTTTCCACATGGATCCAAGCCTAGGGCCGTGACTGCTTTCCCTTTCTTTATGGAAGTTTCCTGAGGTGAACTTGCCGCCCTCCCACCCCTGTCCACAAACATTTCTTTATAGTTGCACCAACCTGCCTGATTATTATTGGTGGTTGAGGCCAGCATGGGATGGTCTGATGTGGCCTTCAATCATTTAAAGGCCCTGACAGATCACAATGAAGTTAGATCTGCTCCTTGAGTCTGGTCTCAGGAGTTTGTGTCCCAGGATTTGGTGTGGGCTCCATTACACTTGCCCCCTTCACTGGATTCCTGATCCCCACACTTTGTGAATAGTATTTTGGTGAGGTTCCTTTTCCTGTACCCTCAGGTTTTTATGAGCAAAGATCTAAGACCACTCCTCAGTTTTTGGTTAGTTTTCTTTTCTAAAGAACCCGGAAATAATTTCAATATACATTGAGACTGACATGGTAGGATAAAAAGGGGCATAGTTCATTTAACCTTCTGGTTGAATATCACTATTATGTGTTTTATAATAACATAGTATCATCTTATTTGTATAATGATTTGTGACATTTGTTTGGCTACTGGTATTTTATAGAGGGAGAAATGAAGCCCGAGAAATATTAGGTCATTTATTCAACTCTTTTAGCTTGCAAGTTAACAGAAGTTGTTTCCATTCAGCCTCCATCTTCAGCTCCACAGCCTGTTTTACCTGATGTATCACACATGAGAGCAAACTAAACAAACTACATTCTCACGTGCACTTTCCTAACCTAGTGCCAACCGCTGTGGAAGTGGTACGTACGGTGCACCCCTCTAATAGGGTCACCAATATTGCTACGCTTTCTTCAGACCATTCTAGGTATGCTGACTAAAAGAGATTCAAACAGGATAATTGCTCCAAAAAACAGAAGGCTCATGAATATGTCATTGTGAAATTATGATAGAAAGATCTTTAACTCCAAATGAGCTGCCATGGTTGCAGTGTAACAAGGATTAACGCGAAAAGCTTCAATATATCTCCAAACACTCATTTTCAGGCTCATCTTGAACTTTGAGTAGAATGGAATTTCTTTATAAAGAACATATTAGATAGTTACTATAATTATGAGCATTTGTGCAATCACCTCTTAAAACAAAGGCTTAGGATAAGTGCCTTAGTAGGCGGTATAGCTAAACTTCTGCAGTGAACTGTAACATTACATTATGTCCGTTCATTACAGCTGTGTTTGCAGCTCCTAAGAGGTTTCTCTTTTTCTTTCTATCATCTCATTTTCTCAGCTTAATCCACCAACCTCACTTTGCCTCATGGCTACCTAAAGTCTACCTTGTACTCTTAAAACTTCTCTGGGATTCCACAGAAAGTTTCCTCTAATAAGACAATGTAATCTGAGAAGTTCTTAAACCCTAGGCTCCATTAATAATATCCATAAACATAAAATGAAAGAATGTATTAAACTGCTTTAATAAATATACACTTTCTTTTTTGTTTCTGAGACAAGGTCTTGCTGTGTAGCTGACCTGCTATGTTGACCAGGCTTGCCTTGAACTCACAGAGACCTGCTCCTGCCTCTGAGTGCTGAGATTAAAGGTGTTCACCACTATGCGCCACATACACATGTCTGTCTTATTTTCAGGCATCATCATAAATATAGCTATGCAAAGTGGCAGTTATGACCTCATATGTTAATATAATGAGGTTCTTTAATAACTGAGCATTTTATTCACTTCACTATTTTTTATTTTATTCATTTTAATTTTTCTCACAATTTATTCATTATGTATCTTGACTGAAGCCCCCTCCCTCAATTCTCCCCAGTCCCACCCTCCCTCTTCTCCCCATCCCCTTCCCCTAGTCCACTGAAAGGGGGAGTTCTCCACTATTGCCACCTGCCCATAGCTTGTTAAGTCTCATCAGGACTGCTGGGATGCTTTTCCACCATAGCCTGGCAAGGCTGCATCATCATGAGAGAATCAACAGAGAGCACTTAACTGAATTCATCCTAGAGGCAGCCCCTGATTCCCTCACTCACATGGAGACTGATCTGGCAATGGGCCACATCTGTGCGGGCGGTTCAGGTCCTCTCTATGCAAGGTCATCCCTTGGTGCATCAGTCTCTGCAGGACCCCCGGGGCTCATTTCTTTTAGTTTTGTTGGTCTCCTTGTGAGGCTCCTGTCCCATCCATGTTGCTCTATTCTCACCCCTCTCTTCCTCCATAAGACTCTGCATTCTGTCCAAAGTTTGGCCTTGAGTCTCAGCATCTGTTTCAATTGCTTTCTGGGTGAATCCTTTTAGAGGACCCTATAAAGTAAGCTTCAATCCTGTTTCCTCACTTCCACCACTTCCAGTATTTATCCTGTTTGCTCTTCTGAATGGGATTTAAGCATTCCTCCCTAGGGTCCTCCTTAGTGTTTTACTTCTTTAGGTTTGTAGATGGCTGTCCTATATTATTCAGCTAATATCTGCTTATTAGTGAGTGTATGCCATGCCTGTCTTTCTTTTTCTGGTTTACCTCACTCAGGATGATCTCTTCTAGTTCCATCCATTTGCCTGAAAATTTCATGATTTCCTTGTTTTTAATTGCTGAGTAGTATTCCATTGAGTAGATATACCACAATTTCTGTATCCATTCTTCTGTTGAGGGACATCTAGGTTGTTCCCAGATTCTGGCTATTATGAATAAATCTGCTATGAACATAGTTGAGCAAATGTCTTTGTTATGTACTTGAGCATATTTTGGATATAAGCCTAGCAGTGGTATAACTGGGGCCGGGGGGGACGCTATTCCTAATTTTCTGAGAAAGCACCAGATTGATTTCCAAAGTGCTTGTACAAGTTTGCATTCCCACCAGCAACGGAGGAGGGTTCCCCTTTCTCCAGATCCTCTTCAGCATGTATTGTCACTTCAGTGTTTGATCTTAGCCATTCTGATAGGTGTAAGATAGAATCTCAGAGTTGTTTTGATTTTCATTTTCCCTGATGACTAAGGATGTTGAGCATTTCTTTAAGTGTTTCTCTGCCATTCTATATTCCTCTGTTGAGAATTCTCTGCTTAGCTCTGTATCCCACTTTTTAAATTGGAATGTTTGGTTTGTTGGTGTCTAATTTCTTGAGTTCTTTATATATTTTGGATATTAGCCCTCTATCAGATGTAAAGTTGGTAAAAGATCTTTTCCCAGTTTATAGGCTGTAGTTTTGTTCTGTTGACAGTGTACTTACTTATGGACACCTGATTTTTGACAAAGATGCCAAAACCATACAATGGGAAAAAGATAGCATCTTCAACAAATCGTGCTGGTCTCTCTGGATGTCCACATGTAGAAAAATTCAAATAGATGCATATTTACCAGCCTTCATAAAATTAAAGTCCAAGTGGATTAGAGATCTCAACATAATACCAGACACACTGAATCTGTTGGAAGAAAAAGTGGGGAAGAGCCTTGAACTCATTGGCACAGGAGACAATTTCCTGAACAGAACACCAACAGCACAGGCTCTAAGATCTACCATTAACAAATGGGACATAGGGAAATTGTTATTTTATTATTATTATTAAAAGCCTCTGAGACCTACAGTTATGTCTGATAGGAAAAAACCTATCAAGAGCCCATCCCCTATTTTGGATGTTAATGACTATGCTATTCCAAATGTCAAACTATAGCACACCTATCTGATAGGTGAAGTACCAATGACATTGATCTATTCAGTAAAGAGACATTAACTGGCACATATTATAGTAAAGATTCTGTCTCAAGTGCTCACATGCTCAAAGTGAAGAACCAATTAAATAACCACATGAGTGATTTACTCTTGTTGGTTTCTTAGTTGAATATGTTGCAGATATGTCATGTGATCTCTCTGTCCTGCCATTTCTTCTTTTATAATGAAGGACTCAGATAACTTTTAGAATCCCTTCTCGTCTGTATGTCCAGGATTCAATGTGGTTATGTTACTCTCTAAACTAAGAACCCATATCACTTGCTTCCAAATTAGATATGGTTTAATTTTCTTAGTTGCATAACTTAAGGAAAACTTCTTTAAAAATAACACATGAATGACAAGAACTATCTTGGATTTGCTGTGGGTTCCTCTTAGTGGTATTTGGATTTAAGTGTAAATGAATCATAAACACAAGGATTATATTTCTTCTAAAACAAACAAGCCTAAAATCATAGATGATATTTTCTTGGCAAAATGTACTTCATACTTTATTAAACCCAAGACATTTAAAAATCAGACGATATGCTGAGAACAAGACATGTGCACAAGATCTATACCTTTGGAACGAAGCAAATTCAGGCAATTTGTTGAACATTTAAAGTTAATATGTTCTGCTGCCTTCACTCTCCTGACAATTAAGCAAAAGAAAACCTGAAATTTGGTCCATTTTAAGGACCAAACCACAAAGGTCTTACTTTTCACCTACATTCATCCTACTAGCTTCCATGACCATAGTCAGCAAATCCTTCTCATGGCATGTTTTATACTGATTGTTTCCTCAGGATTGGCTTACCTAGATTCTGCTCTTATCCTTATTTTTTTTATCTTAGTTACCAGTGTTCTTCACACCACTTTTCAGGCTTTCCAAACCACAGTTAGCTTATGACTGTCCATCCTTAGCTGTTTAAATAAAAGAAAAAAAATTACCTGTTTTTTAAAGTTGACTCTAAAAAGCCTTTACAATGATGATGTCCTCTGATTCAATAACACTTTGTCACCTCTTCACACCATCTATTTCCCACTACTTTGAATAATTTCACTTCAATGTCTCATCTGTTCTTCCACATAACAATCCTGATTCCGCTGCCTTCTGCTTTCCTCCATTTCTCTCTTTATTTAAAGATGTTTTACCTTTATATTGCCTGAAGTAGAGCAGAAATCACTCTTCTCTATGGACGGTAAAGGAGAGCCATCTATTAGCACTCATTGATTTCCACAGAAATCTGTAAACACTAACAGGTATAGAGAAAAACAGTTTTCTTTTTAGAAACCACAGCTTATCACAATTAATAAAAAGCAAAAGAACAACTTTGTTGAAAGCAAGGATAAGTGCTTAATTGGGCATTGTGGGATTTCTGACAAATATATTTGTGACTTAAAATTTCCAGCTGATTGTCTCAGTTTTAAGCTTGTCCTCTGTGGCAACACAGTTTTTGTTTCAACAAACTATCTCAAACCATTTTCATGAGTCTTTGGTTTTAGTATAATTCTGCCAAGGACATCTCTCAATAGATTTAAAACATAAGATTCTTTCAGGGGAAATTTAATCCTAATATTTATGAACCATCTACATTTAAATCATCAAAATACCACTATAAGAATCCCATTTAGCTCTTTAATGTTGAGAGTTTCTAACTGGATAATTATTTGTATATTTAAGATAAAATTATTATTTGCCTGCAGTGATTCAGATAATTATCTTAATTGCCCATTGGAGTTTTGTGTGTAGACAAGTCATAATCAAGCTAAAATATACCACAATTGCAAGGTATTTTACTCTTTACATTTGGGAATAGATTTTGTCTAAGAAAACTGGCCCAACAAATGAGACATTTAAGAGGGACTGTTTAAATGGAAGCCTATTTGGTGATTAATGTATAATCCATATGTCACTCTTAATACAGAAAACTATTTAGATAAGTTTAGCAGCTTTTAGTGTTCTAGGTCACTTTTAAATAAATCGATTGTCTGGATGAAGATAAAAAAAGAGTTTAGTATATCTTGGGACTGTGAAAAAGGCTAAGATTTAAATTTTCTTAAATGTTGTTTTTCTTGGTATTTTAAAGTATGCTCCCATGCCATGCAAACTTTAACCTTTCCTTCCTTCTTCTACCCTTTCCTGTTTTAACAATCCAAACTTGTTTATTTCTATAGAATGGAAACTATTTCCATTCTAGCTCCTGGATTTTTTTCCTTTGGTCAGTCACATCATTCATATCAATTAACTTTCCATTCCAAATACTTCCATAAGAGAAGCCATCCCTAGGTACTCTAGACAAGGTAGCCATATCTTTTCACCTGCTCATACTATGCCTTCTCTTCTCATGGCATTTATTACTAATGCCAATAACTAGACTTGTGAAGTAGATTTATCAAAGCACCTATATGTCATTAGGTTCCCCAAAGAGTAGGAACCATGTCTTCATTACTACTTCATCTGATATCTGTTGAATTAACAAAGGAAACTTCAGTGGTGGTACTTCTATTGTGCTTTTGCTGTTTCAACTAATGATAGGCCATGGAGAAAACATAAACCTTTTTAAGAAAGAAGGAAGGATACAATTAGCAGAATTTGCTCTCTCTCTCTCTCTCTCTCTCTCTCCAAGCCAATAGTTTTTTGTCAATAGTTTTCTAACAAGTTAACTAGCTTCGTATTAGAGAAAGGAAAAGATATAGTTAATTGATTTTGTGGAGAAACAGGAAATGTCAATATTGAACTCTTGAATGCATAAATAATGGAATATTCTAGCCTAGATATAAACAATAAATGTCTCCTTAATTAGTTTCAGCAATATAAATTGTACTGTCACCAAAATACTTTTACCTTGTACAGCATAAAATATTATTAACTTCTGTAAAATATTTATTTTTCAGAATATTATGAAATGATGCTAGAATCTGGCTGAGGATGGGAAGATACTCTTAAACATCTTTATGCACTTTAAGCATTTCTCAAGCTTCACTATGTACTTCTGTATTGAAACCTGAATGTACTTAAAGAATGGCAGTATCCATCTACCTTGAACATTTAGTATGTTCCATGAACTTCACATTGTAGTGTGTGGCATATATTTCCTATAAATGCCAAAACCAAGAAAGAAAACTACAGATTATAAAGTTTAAATGATATGATAAATATTATTCTGAAGGAGACTAACAAATGTGAATAACGTCTTCTCCCCTATTCCCCTCCCCTATTTCTCAAAAAGGAGAGGTCTTCTTCCTCTACCATCTGACCCCAGCCTATCAAGTCTCATCAATACTGCCTACATTTTCTTCCTCTATGGCCTGGCAATGCCCACCCCCACTAGGGAGAAGTGATCAAAGAGCAGGCAACAGAGTCCATGTCAGAGACAACCCCTGCTCCCCTTACCAGGAAACCCACAAGAAGACTGAGCTGCCTATCACCTACATCCGAGCAGGGGTTCTAGGTCCTCTTCATGCATGGTTGTTGGATAGTGCATCAGTCTCTGGAGGCCACCATGGGCCCCAATTTGTTGGCTTTGTTGCTTTCCTTATGGAGCTCTTGTCCCCTCCAGGTCTTTTTATCTCCCCCTTCTTCCATAAGATTCCCTGCACTCTGCCCAAAGTTTAGCTATGAGTCTTAGCATCAGCTTCGATACACTGCTGGGTAGAGTCTTTCAGAGGACCTCTGTGATAGGCTCCTGTCCTGTTCCCTGTTTTCTCCTACTTCCAATGTCTATCCTGTTTGTCCTTCTGAGTGAGGTTTCAGCCTTTTCCCTAGGGTCCTCCTTGTTGTTTAGCTTCTTTAGGAGTATAGATTTTAGTATGTTTATCCTATATTATATGGCTAATATTCACTTATAAGTGAGTATATACCATATGTGTCTTTCTGCTTCTGGGTTACCTCACTCAGGATGATCTTTTCTAGTTCCCACCATTTGCCTGTAAGTTTCATGATTTCTTTCCTTTTAATTGCTGAATAGTATTCCATTGTGTAAATGTATGACACTTTCTGTATCCATTACTCCATTGAGGGACATCTAGGTTATTTCGAGATTCTGGCTATTATGAATAGAGCTGCTACAAACATGGTTGAGCAAATGTCCTTTTTGAATGGTGGGGCATCTTTTGGGTATACGCCTCAGAGTGGTATAGCTGGATATTAAGGTTGCACTATTCTTAATTTTCAGAGAAAGCACCAGACTGATTTCCACATGGTTGTACATGATTACATTCCTACCAGCAATGGAAGGGTTTCCTTTCTCCACAACCTCTCCAGCATGCATCATTCCTTGAGTTTTTGATTACCTCTCCCTTGGGGGGGTGCAGCTTTGCCAGGCCACAGAAGAAGATAATGCAGCCAGCCTTGATGAGATCGGATATGCTAGGGTAAGATAGATAGAGGTCCTCCCCTCTCAGGAGACTAGGGAAAGGGCATAGGGGAAGAAAAAGGAGGGAGAGGGGGACTAGGAGGAGACTATGGAGGGGGTACAACAAGGATACAAAATGAATAAATTGTAATTGACTAATTAATTAATTAATTAAAAAACAATTCACCTATTATTTTTCTCATTATACTCATCCTTTTGTTTGGAAGATGTATGTCATCCTTTTTAATTAGGAGGTAATAGTAACATCACTATTGATTTCAGAATATTTATAAGGAAAAACACATGCCATGTGGCATAGGAGAAAGAAGGTTGAAGTCAAATATTAAGAGCCATTCTTCAGTTGTCAGAGGAGAACAGTAGCTTACCCTGTTTTCCTTTTGAAGCAGATGCACTCTTAAGATCTTGTGAAGAAAGTGTTAATTTTCTGGTATATTTTTCTTCACAAAAATAATTTTTATAGGTGTGGTTGGGAATAAAACCATACTTATCCTTTCCACAAAGCTCAGCCACTTAATTTAGTACAGTTCCACCCACACCCCGGAGGCAGCCTCTGTTCCCAAAGATTATTTATACACTATGTGACTAATAAAGAGTTGTTGAAACCAGAGCTTCATCAACAGACCTTCACTGGTCCTAATTTCACAATTCAGCTTCCTCCAAATTGCTCTTTTTAATTGAAACATCAGCCTCCTATATAATCAAATTACTATTGACAGAATTATCAGTCTATGAGAAACACAACCTTCCACAAGTACTCTTATTTTAGCAATCTAAGGATTTCATAATTTTCATTTCAAAATATTGGCTTAATGAACAAAAACCAAACAATATCATATTTGTTTGGTTGTCTTAAATCCACTTAGTACTTTTCAGACCACCTTTTCAGACTTTTGTTGGGTGTATAGTTTTACATGATTTCTGATTCAAGTAGATATAAGTGGAAAGCATGAAGATGTCTATTTATATATAATTAATATATTTATTTATCATTATACCATTAAAATTACTGTAATTTTATAATTTTTAAATCAGGTGATATGACTGCCCAAATGTCTCTTTTTTGTTGTTATTGTTGTTGTCTGTTTTACATTACTTTCAATATTGTAGATCTTTTACATTCCATAAAAAGTTTAATATGCTTTTTCCAAAAAATCTTAGAATTATCATTATTACTTAATTAAAACTATATATTAAATGATATGAGAAATTTTGAAAAAAAATAATAAAAAACTTTATGAAAACCATTGTTGTGTCATTTGAATAAATATAACAAATAAGCATATGAGTTTTCAGTGTAAGCTTTCCAAACATTTTTTTTTCCTTTCCAAAATGGCTCAAGAGTTAAATATTCCTACATACAAGCACAGTCTACCTGCTCATTTGACATTCACATTAAATATCTATGTCAGAGCTGACTAGGATCTGTAAAGACTCTCATTTGACATTCACATTGAATATCTATGTCAGAGCTGACTAGAGTCTATAAAGACTCATGAGACAGTTTTTGGACTTGGACAAAGTTTAATAGACACTTGCTCAATGAGGAAATGAGAGATGCACCACAAAGGATTTGTGGTCCAATAAAAGAGACAAAAACAAGCAAGTGATTATAAAGCAATGTGAAAAGGTACACAGAGTGGTTTAGAAGGTGGTTGCTTAATGTGCTAGGCTATCTAGTTGCAGTAAAACGAAGCACAACATTGTTTGTTTTTGTTTTTTTATAAAAGGAATTTGTTATCTTAAAATGTCCTCAAATCATAACTGGTACTTAGGGAAGGGGCGTTACATGTTCTTTCTCCTTCAATTTATTCCCACTCAGCTATTTTGAGAAAAAGTACATAAAAAATGCCACAGTCATTGAAATAAAAATAAAAATTTTAAAGATTATTGGCCACATGACTGTCTAAATAACCATTACATTTTCATGTGAAATTTCTAGTCAATAAAGGACAAAATATTCTACTGTCTTTCTGTTTAAAGATTTTAATGTAATTAAGAAAAAACACTAGGTATCTTGTTTCTATCTGTGATTCTAGTTGATTTTAAGACTGTGGTTTTGTTGGTTTTATGTGAAAACATAGCTGCTTGCTTAGTCAACTGATAACAAATGTTTACTTATCATCGACTACTCTTCAGGAACAAGCATGGAATCTTTCTGTGCCTGGTGAAATGAAGGCACTGTCTGGGAAGTTGACTGACACTACTTGAAATAAATTTTTAGCATACTTAGTAAATCAATAAGAAGAGTAAATTCAAGAGGAAGACATTTGGGAAATAAAATGAGAACTGAATTTAGCCAATTTTTCTTTAAGTGATAATCTTCAAAAATCTGTTTTCTCACAAAGTTGTGCAATGATATCACAAAAAAGCTGTGAATATGGAAGGAAGATTTTGGTTTGTTGTATGCTCAAGGTAGAAATAACCAAAAATTTAAATGTATGATGGTGTGCATTCACTTTGGTTGTATATATAGACTTTGAAACACAAGCAAATCCAGAAATAAAGCTTAATAAATGATGAATAAAACTGAAAACATCTTTCTTGATTAGCTTCTTTAGGTATACAGATTTTAGTATGTTTATCCTATATTATATGCCTAATACCCACTTATAAGTGAATATATAACGTGTGTGTCTTTCTGCTTCTCGGATACCTCTTTTAGGATGATCTTTTCCAGTTCCCACCATTTGCCTGCAAATTTCATGATTTCCTTGTTTTTTATTGCTGAAAAATATTCCCTTGTGTAAATGTACCACAATTTCTGTATCCATTCTTCAACTCTGGGTAATTGTTCAATCCTCATTCAGAAAGGCAAAGAGGATGGACATCAGAAAAAGGAGAAAAGAGGGAACAAGTCACGAGTCTATCACAGAGGGCCTCTGAAGGGCTCTACCCTGAAAGGTACCAAAGCAGATATTGAGACTTATAGCCAAACTCTGGGCAGAATGTGGGGAATGTTATAAAGGTAGGGGTAGATAGTAAGACCTGGAGAAGATAGGCGCTCCACAAAGAAAGCAACAGAACCAAAAAATCTGAGCAAGGGGGTCTTTTCTGAGACTATACTCCAACCAACGGCCATTCATGGAGATAACCTAGAACCCCTGCACATATGTAGCCCATGGTAGTTCAGTGTCCAAGTGGGTTCCCTAGTAATGGGAACAGGGACTGTCTCTGACATGAACTGATTGGCCTGCTCTTTAATCCCCTGAGGGGGGAGCAGCCTTACCAGGCCACAGAGGAAGACAATGCAGCCACTCCTGATGAAACCTAATAGACTAGGATCAGAAGGAAGGAGAGGAAGTCCTCCCCTATTAGTGGACTGGGGGAGGGGCATGGGTGGAAAAGGGGGAGGGAGGATGGGATTGGGAGGGGTGGAAGGAGGAAACTACAGAAGGGATACAAAGTGAATAAACTGTAATTAATAATAAAACTGACAATAAAAGCACTGATCTAAGAAGGACAAAAAATGAAAAACATCAAAGAAAAAAGTAGGGAAAACATGAGAGTAGAAAATAAATTTAAATATGAAAAGTAAAAACAAAAATATCAAATATCTGTAAGCTAAGCATAGGTATTAATCATCAGGGATATAACTTTATTGATCAAGACATGGATATTCAGATTGAAATTTTTAAAAATCCAATAATGTAATAAAAATATTAAAAAGTTTAAAAAGACAGGACAGTTGACAGGATTATATAAGATTAACAAATGATAAGCGATTTTTCTGTACTTCTATAATAAGTGAAAACTATGATAGATTATATAGATGTTGTTAGTAATAACAAAAAGAATTAAAAATAGAACAATGGGAGGGAAGATGAGGGAAGGAATTGGGAGAGAAAAGAAAATGCTCAAAAATATTGTGCATATACATATATGAACACATAATGAAAACCATTATTATGTAAATTAACAAACACTAATTAAAGGACAAAATTAAACAAAAGAAACAGCCAATAGTACTAAATCTCACAACATAATGCTTGATTATACTGCAAGATACACAGTGTTGCATGGACACTCTGTGTTCTCATCGGGAAGTCATTAATTGTCTACATATTGGAAGAAACAAGGATTGACTCTAAAATTTTATGGAAGAGAAAGTGAACAGAAATATCTAAGAATGAGGATGATTAAGACCTTTTCATACGTGACATTTATCACTAGTTTTAATTGTATGGTGGTGGTTTTCCTCTTTGAACCTAGATTTTTATTTCAGTACCTGCATTACTCAGACTTTTAACAGCTGCCCCATCCTTTCTGCATCTTCAGGATTAGATGCAGGGAGGAATCAGGAGGCCTGGCCTTCATTTAGTATCCAATTCTTCTTTTGACTCTTGAATTCCTGTATTGATTCCTACACATCTATATAGTTCTCATTCATGGTGTGGTTGGTCACACTAAAGACTTCCTTATAAACTATTTAGTTTACAAACATTCTTAAAGTTGTATAACATGAGTACTTACTGGATCCAGTTGACAAGATCTTTGCTTTTACTACCAACAAATATTGGTGTCTAATGGCTGAGAACCAAGTATTGGCATTGTACTCTTCGCGTCCCATGTTATCTGCATGAAAGGCAAACTTATCTCTATATTACACAGTTTTTATTGATTTCTCTCGCCTCATCCTTTCTTTCTTTCAACTATTATGGTGTATCATAGACCACAATACTAAAAGAACTCTGATCTCATTTGTATTTTATAGTTATTTCAAACCTAATCTTTCTTTATCATAACTACATATGAAGAACACATGGAAATCATAAAACAACTTTATCATTGATTTAAGCTGTATGTTCGATTGTGACAAAGTTGTAAATAAAATAATTTTACTGTGTCTGTATATTTCTGTCTTCACAATTTGTCTTCCATGCAAACCAATTTTGAAAGCATTTACAATGTTTTTTTTCCAGGATTAAAACATAAAGTAGCACAGCAGCCTCTGCAGCAGACATTGCACAGCATTAAATAGCACTCTACTCAGTATGCACTGTGCGTTAACACAGATTCAATACAAGGCAGAAACACGCGAGCCAGGCTTTGATGAAAGAATTCAGGCTACTCTCACCACTTTTCATTCTTCCTAGTGGCATTTTCTGTCTTCCTTCCATTTTTTCTTTTTCTTCTTCCTTCCTTCCTTTCTTTCTTTCTTTCTTTCTTTCTTTCTTTCTTTCTTTCTTTCTTTCTTTCTTTCTT
>NW_026596079.1:34969898-34998712 GCF_907164565.1 Psammomys obesus | reverse complement strand
CTTTCTTTCTTTCTTTCTTTCTTTCTTTCTTTCTTTCTTTCTTTCTTCTTTCTTCCCTCCTTCTTTCCTTCCTCTCTTTTTCTCTGTTTCTCTTCTTTTTTTCTTTCAGGATCATCTTGTTACCAGGCTACAGAATGACTGAGGGTTCACAATCCTCCCACTAACCTCTAGTTATGGGATTTCAGGTGGGCTGCCAGCATCAGTTCGTTATCACATCCATCCCCTTTGTCGCTCTGAGAGCATATATCAAACAGTGAGAAGGTCTTTGAGGATAATCACAGTTATTTGTACTATGAATACAGCTTATCTCAACTTCATATTTCAAAGAAATGAGTTTTGGAAATTCTCTGTTCATAACTACTAGATTGGATACAACCAAACAAAAACCTGTTTTCCATTATAATTTAGTCCTCGTGTGTGTATTTCTAAAGTTTAAAGCTACTGTCAAACACAGGTCATCCTCTGTACTTTGAGTGTGACTCCAAACCACCATCTTTTCCAGGGCTAGAATTACAGACATACCACTACCTCAATTTCTGAGGTGCCAAGGATCAAACCCAGGGCTGCATGGTAGGCACAGCTCTACTAAACTTCCAAACTGTGGTACACCTTCAATCTTAATTATGATAAAGTAGGCTTTCCTCTTACTTTTGTGCTATTTTTTTGCATGTAAATCTCAAAGCTTAACTTTTGACTTAGACACTGTAAACTTTGTTAATGATTTTCTAATTGTGAAGTGCTTTGAATTAGAAAGCTGTGTTTAATTAAGCTTTTATTAAAAAATGATAGTTGGTGAATATGTCCATCAATTTCTCAGGCATAATCTGAATCATTTATTTATTGGTAGTTCATTTTGTTCTGTGGCTACGTAAATGAATAATACTGTTCTTTTCATATTCCTAATAATTACTGTTGTTTTGGAGAAAAAGGAAGATTTAAGATTGGATGAATAAGTAATTTTAAAGTTTTGATGCAGAGGAGGACTTTGCAGCCAGTCCTGAAGATACCTGATAAAACAGGGTCAGATGAAAGAGGAGGAAAATGAATAAAACTATTTAAAGCTGAAATAGTAACAGAAGTAATAAAGAAAGCATAAACTGGTGGAATTTTGAAAATAAAACTACAAAATAGAAAAAAATTATATTGTATCTTCAAGATACAATAGAAGAAATGCATATATCATCAGTCAAAAAATATTAAATCTAAAAAATTCCTGACGCAAGTCATCCAAAATATTTGGGACATTATTAAAAGATAAAACCTAAGAATAATAAGAATAGACAAAGGAAAAGAGTTGCAACTCAAAGGCCCAGAAAATATTCTATTTTTATTTTTTTAATTCTTTGTTAATTACACTTTATTCACTTTGTATCCCCCCTCTGGTTCTCTCCCTCCTCCTGTCTCAATCCCTCCCTTCCTCCACCCTCCTCCCTTAGTCCACTGATAGGGGAGGTCTTCTTTTCCTTCTTTCTGATCCATGTCAAGGTCTCATCAGGAGTGACTACATTGTCTTCTTCTGTGGCCTGGTAATGCTGCTTCCCCCTCACGGGGAGGTAATTAAAAAGCAGGCCAATCAGTTCATGTTAGAGACAGTCCCTGTTTCTATTACAATGGAACCCACTTGGATACTGAATTGCCATGGGCTACAACTGTGCAGAGGTCTTAGGTTATCTCCATGCATAGTCCTTGGTTGGAGTATCAGTCTCAGGAAAGACCCCTGTGCTCAGAATTTTTGGTTCTGTTGCTCTCCTTGTGGAGTTCCTGTCCTCTCCAGATCTTACTCTTACTATTTCCCTCTTCTTTCATAAGATTCCCTGCCCAATGCCCAAAGGTTGACAATAAGTCTCAGCATCTGCATTGACAGTTTGCAGGGCAGAGCCTTTCAGAAGTCCTCTGTGTCAGGGTCCTGACTTGTTCCCTCTATTCTCCTTCTTCTGATGTCCAGCCTCTTTGCCTTTCTGGATAGGAATTGTGCATTTTAGCAAGAGTCCTCCCTCTTGATTAGTTTCTTTAGGTGTACAGATTTTAGTAGGTTTATCCTATATTATATGTCTATATGAGTGAGTATATACTATGTGTGTCTTTCTGCTTCTGGGATAGCTCACTCAGGATGATCTTTTCCAGATCCTACCATTTACCTGCAAATTTCATATTTTCCTTGTTTTTTATTGCTGAGTAATACTCCAGTGTGGAGATGTACCACAATTTCTGCATCCATTCCTCCACTGAGGGACATCTGGGCTGTTTCCAGCTTCTGGCTATTACAAATAAGGCTGCTACAAACATGGTTGAGCAAATGTCCTTATTGTGTACTTGAGCCACTTTTGGGTATATGCCTAGGAGTGGTATAGCTGGATCTTGAGGAAGCACTATTCCTAATTGTCTGAGGAAGCACCAGATTGATTTCCAGAGTGGTTGTACAAGTTTACATTTCCTCCAGCAGTGGAGGAGGGTTCCCCTTTCTCCACAACCTCTCCAGCATGTGTTGTCCCTTGAGTTTTTGATCTTAGTCATTCTGATGGGTGTAAGGTGAAATCTTAAGGTCGTTTTGATTTGCATTTCCTTATGACTAAGGACATTGAACATTTCTTTAAGTGTTTCTCTGCCATTCGATATTCCTCTATTGAGAATTCTCTGTTTAGCTCTGTACTCCACTTTTTAAATTGGATTACTTGATTTGTTGCTGTTTAACTTCTTGAGTTCTTTATATATACTGGATATTAATCTTCTGTCAGATATGGGGTTGGTGAAGATCTTTTCCCAATCTGTAGGCAGCTGTTTTGTTCTGACGATAGTGTCCTTTGCTCAGAAAATATTAACAAAATTATAGAAGTAAATTTTCTTAAGGACCTCCCTGTAATGGTATAAGAAGCTTACAGAACACCAAATATACTAGACCAGAAAAAATTTCTCCTTGCTACATAATAATTACAACATTAAATATACAGGACAAAGAAAGAATATTAAAAACTGCAATGGAAAAAGCCCAAGTAACATATAAAGGCAGACCTATTAGAATTACATCAGACTTCTCTGTAAAGACACTAAAAGCCAGAAGAGCCTGGACAGAAAGATATCTTGCAGACTCTTAAATAACAGAGATGCATGCCCAGACTACTATATCCAATAAAACTTTCAATCAACGTAGATGGCAAAAACAAGATATTCCATAAGAAATTAAAACTTAAACAATATCTATCCATAAATTCAGCAGTACAGAACATACTAGAAGAAAAATTCCAAACCAAAGAAGTTAACTAAACCCATGAAAACTCAATAAATAAATAAAATCATACCAATAAAATCAAAAGGAAGCAAACACACACACACACACACACACACACACACATACATACACACTACCATCACTACCAACAAAATAACAGGAATTAGCAACCACTGGTCATTGATAACTCTCAATATCAATGCACCCAATTCCTCCCCAAAAGATACAAACTAATAGAATAGATGTGAAAACAGGATCCATCATTCTACTGCATACAAGAAACACACCTCAACATCAAAGATAATTTCCTCAGAGCAAAAGATTGAAAAACTGTTTTCCAAGCAAATGGACCTAAGAAACAAACTGTTGTAGCCATTCTAATAGCTAATAAAATAGACTTCAATGAAAATATCAATAGAGACAGGGAAGGACACTTTGTGCTTATCAAAGGAAAGATACATCAAGGTGATTTTTAAATTCTTACCATCTATGCCCCAAACAAGGGCATTCAGATTTTAACAGAAGCAGTACTAATGTTTAAATTACATATCATCCTACACTGGACAAGTTATCCAGACAAAAACTAAATAGAGACATACTGGAGCTAATAAATGTTATGAATCAAATGGAGCTAACAGATATCTACAGAAAAAAAAATCACACAAACACAAAAGAATATATACCTTCTTCCCACATCTCACAGAATGTTCTCCAAAATTGACCACATACTCAGTTACAAAGCAAGTCTCAACAAATACAAGACAACTGAAATAACTATTTGCATCCTATCAGAACACCATAGATTGAAACTGAATTTTGACAACAGACAGCTTTTTGGATTTTGACAACAGACAGATTTTGACAGCAGAAAGCTTACAGATTGAACAACTCTCTACCAGATGGCAGCTGGATCAACATAAAAATAAGAAAAAAAATTAAAGATTTCCTAGAGTTTTAGGAAAATAATTACCTAACATACCCAGACTTATGGGACACAATGAAAGTGGTGCAAAGAGGAAAGTTCATTGCACTAAGTGCCTACATTAAGAAACTAGAGAGATCTTATACTAGCAACATAACAGTATACCTAAAAGCTCAAGACCAAAAAAAAAGCAAGCTTACCCAAGAGGAGTAGATGGCAGGAAATAAACAAACAGGGCTGAAAAAAAATATGGAAACAAAGAAAACAATACAAAAAAAAAATCAATGAAGCAAAGAGTTGGTTCTTAAAGAATCTCAACAAGATAGACAACTCTTATCCAAACTATCTAAAAGACATAGAAAGAATAGTCTAATTAACAAAATCAAAAATAAAAAGAGAGAAATGAAAACAGACATTGAGGAAATCTAAAGAAGCTTTTACTTCAAAAATCTTTACTCCATAAAAATTGTAAAATCTAAAAGAAATCAACATTTTTTAACTTACCAAAGTTAAATCAAAATTAGGTAAACAATATAAATACTCCTAAAACCCCTAAGGCAATGGAACCAGTCATTAAATATCTTCCAAAAAAAATCCCTAAATGGTTTTAACAGAATTCTTCAATCTTTTCAAAAAAAGAGCTAATACAAATACTCCTCAAATTTTTCTGCAAAAGTGAATTAGAAGGAAGATTGCCAAATTCACTGTATGAGGCCACAGTCACTCTGACACCCAAATCACACAAAGATTCAACAAAGAAAGGGAATTAGAGACCAATTTCTCTTATGAACATATGTGTAAAAACACTCAATAAAATACTCACACATAAAATTCAAGAATCCATTAAAAGTTCACCTGCCACGATCAAGTAGGCTTTATTCTAGGAATGCAGGGATGGTTCCATATAAAAGTATCTGTCAATGTAATCCACCATATAAACAAACTGAAAGAAAATACACACACACACACATACACACACACACACACACACACACACACAGACACAATCACCTCAATAGATGCCAAAAAATCTTTGACAAAACCAATACCTCTTCTTGATGAAAGTCTTCAATAGATCAGGAATACAAGATCCATACCTAAACAAAATAAAGGAAATACACAGTAAGCCAATAGCCAACATCAAATTAAATGGAGATAAACGTAAAGCAATTCCACTAAAATCATGGAGAAGTCAAGGCTGTCCACACTCTCTATATTTTTTCAACATAGTACTTGAAGTGCTAGCTATTGCGATAAGCTAAGGGAGATAAAGAGAATACAAATTGGAAAAGGGAAAAGTCAAAGTTTCTCTATTCACAGATGATGTAAAAGTATACATGAGTGACATTAAAAATTCTACCAGAGAACACCCACAACTGATAAACAACTTCAGCAAAGTGGTTGGATACAAAATTAACTCAAACAAATCAACAGCCCTCCTGTATACAAAAGACAAATGCGCTGAGAAAGAAATTAGGGAAACAAGACACTTTATGTTAGCCACAAAACAATTAAAGTATCTTGGTGTAACTCTAACCAAGGAAGTGAAAGACTTGTATGAAAAAAGCTTCAAGTCTCTGAAGAAAGAAATAAAAAAAGATATCAGGAGATGGAAAGCTCCCCTCCCCCGCCATGCTCATGGATCATTAGGATTAACATAGAAAAATAACCATCTACAAAAAAGCAATCTACAGATTCAATGCAATTCCCATTAAAATACCAACACAATGCTTTATAGAACTTGAAAGAACAATTCTTATCTTCATATGGAAAAACAAAATACCCAGAATAGCTAAAACAATCCTGTATGTTAAAAGATCTTTAGGAGGTATCTCCATCCCTGATCTCAAGCTATACTTTAAAGGAACAGTAATAAAAACTGCATGGTACTGGCACAGAAACAAATTGGTGGATCATTGGAATCGAATCTAAGACCCATAAATAATCCTACACACCAATGGACAACTAAATTTTGATAGATATGCCAAAACCATACAATGGAAAAATGATAGCATCTTCAGCAAATGGTCCACATGTACAAAAATGCAAATAGACACGTATCTATCACCTTGCACAAAGTTACACTCCAAGTGGATCAAAGACCTCAACATAAAACCAGAAACACTAAATCTATTGGAAGAAAAAGAGGGGAAGAGCCTCAAATGCATTGGCACAGGAGACAACTTCCTGAACAAAACACCAACTGCACAAGCTCTAAGATCCACAATTAATACACGGGACCACATGATACTGAGAAGCTTCTGTAAAGCAAAGGACACTGTCAATAGAACAAAATGACAGCCTACAGACTGGAAAAAGATCTTCAACAATCCTATATGCGAAGAGAGCGTATATCCATAATACATAAAGAACTCCAGAAATTAGACACCAAAGACCAAATAATCCAATTAAAAAATGGGGTACAGAGATCAGAAAAGACTTTTCAGCAGAGGGATAGTGAATTACTGAGAAACATTTAAAGAAAATCTCAACATCCTTAGGCATCATGGAAATGCAAATCAAAATAACTCTTGAGATTCCAGCTTATATTCATCAGCATGGCTAAGATCAAAAACTCAAGTGACAACACAGGTGGAGAAAGGGGAACCCTCCTCCATTGCTTGTGGAAATGTAACAACTTTAGAAATCAATCTGGCACTTTCTCAGAAAACCGGGAATAGCACTACCTCAAGACCCAGTTATACCACTTCTGTGCATATATTCAAAATATGCTCAGGCCTACAACGAGGGCATTTGTTCAACTATGCTCATAGCAGCTTTGTTTGTAATAGCCAGAATCTGGAAACAACCTAGATGCCCCTCAACCGAGGAGGGAACACAGAAATTGAAGTACATTTACCCAATGTAATACTACTCAGCTATTAAAAATGATGAGATCATGAAAATTAATTGAACTAAAAAAGATGATCTTGAATGAGGTAACCTAGAAGCAGAAATACAATCATGGTATATACTCACTTATAAGTGGATATTAGCCATTTAATATAGGATAACCATACTAAAATCTAGATACCTAAGGATGCTATACAACAAGGAGGATTCTGGGGAAATGTGTAATTCTTATTCAGAGTGGAAAATAGGATAAAAACCAGAAGTGGTGGAAGAGAGGGAACAGGATGGGCGCCTACCACAGATGTCCTCTAAAAGCTTCCACACAATAAAGGATTAAAGTAGATGTAGAGACCGGCAGCCAGACTTTGGACAGAGCACAGGGAGTCTTATGGAAGAAAGGGAATATAGAAGAATACTGAGTAGACAGGTGCCCCATAAGGAGACCAACAAGGCCAAAAACGCTGGGCCTTGGAGGAACTGCAGACTGATACATCATCCAAAGACCATACGTAGAGAGGACCTAGACCTGCTGCCTGAATGTAGCCTATAGATGGCTCATGTCCTTGTGGGTCTCATAGTAAAGGGAGAAGGGACAGTCTCTGTCATAAACTCGGTTGCCTGCTACTTGATCACTTCTCCCTTGTGGAGCAACCTAGCCAGCCCATAGAGGAAGAGGATTCAGGCAGTCCTGATGGGACCTGGTAGGCTAGGGTCAGACAGCAGTGGAAGAGGACTTTCCTTAGCAGTGGACTAGGGAAGAGGGATAGGTTAGGAAGTTGGAGGGGGGCTGGACTGAAAAGAGATAAGTTAGGGTGCTACAACCAGGATACAAAGTTAGGAAATTGTAAATGATGATAATGAGAATGAAAATAATGAGTACCTATATCATTCAATGATAAATTTCTTTTCTTTTGCTTAAATTTTTTTTTATTTTTTTATTCTTTTTATTAATTATACTTTATGCACTTTGTATCCCCCCATAAGCCCCTCCCTCCTCCCCTCCCGATCCCACTCTCCCTCCCCCTTCTTTACGCATGCCCCTCCTCAAGTCCACTGATAGGGGAGGTCCTCTTCTCCTTCCTTCTGATCTTAGTCTATCAGTTCTCATTAGAAGTGGCTGCATTGTCATCTTCTGTGGCCTGGTAAGGCTGCTCCCCCCTCAGGGGGAGGTGATCAAAGAGCAGGCCAATCAGTTCATGTCAGAGGCAGTCCCTCTTCCCATTACTGTGTAACCCACTTGGGCACTGAACTGCCATGTGCTACTTCTGTGCAGGGGTTCTAGGTTATCTCCATGCCTGGTACTTGGTTGGAGTATGAGTCTCTGTAAGACCCCTGTGTTCAAGTTTTCTGGTTCTGTTGCTCTCCTTGTGGAGTTCCTGTCCTCTCCAGATCTTACTATTTCCCACTTCTTTCATACGATTCTATGCTGACTGCCCAATAGTTGGCCATAAGTCTCAGCATCTGCTTTGATAGTCTGCAGGACAGAGCCTTTCAGAGGCCCACTGTGGCAGGTTCCTAACTTGTTTCCTGTTTTCTTCTTCTTCTGATGTCCAGCCTCTTTGTGTTTCGGGATGGGGATTGAGCATTTTAGTCAGAGTCCTCTCTCTTGATTAGTTTCTTTAGATGTACAGATTTTACTAGGTTTATCCTATATTATATGTCTATATGAGTGAGAATATACCGTGTGTTCCCCTCTGCTTCTGGGACAGCTAAATCAGGATGATCCTTTCCAGGTCCCACCATTTCAACTTAAGAAGTCAAAGACCAACAAAGCAAGTAATTCACTTAAAAAATGAAGTACAGAGCTAAACAGCACTCTCAACAGATGAATGTCCAATGGCAGAGAAACACTTAAAGAAATTCTCAACATCCTTACTCATTCAGGAAATGCAAATAAAAACAACCCTAAGATTTCACCTCACACTCATGAGAATGGAAACAAAAAACAAAACAAAAAACCCTTAAAGTATGATGCATGCTGAAGAGGTTGTGGAGAAAGGGGAAACCTCCTATATTGCCGGTGGGAATATAACCTTGTACAACCACTTTGGAAATCAATCGGGCACTTCCTCAGAAAATCAAGATCCAGCTATTTCACTCCTATATACCCAAAAGATGCCCCACCATTCAATAAAGACATTTGCTCAACTATGTTCACAGCAGCTTTATTTGTATTAGCTTGAATCTGGAAACAACCCAGATGTCCCTCAATGGAGGAATGGAGACAAAAATTGTGGTACATTTACACACTGGAATACTAGTCAGCAACTAAAAAAAAAAAACAAGGAAATCATGAAACTTGCAGGTAAATGGATGGAACTAGAAAAGATCATGCTGAGTGAGGTAACCCAGAAACAGAAAGACACACATGGTATATACTCACTCATAGTGGATATTAGATATATAATATAGGATAAACATACTAAAATCTATAACCCTAAAGAAGCTAAATAACAAGGAAGCCTCTAGGGAAGATGCTTAATCCTCATTCAGAAGGACAAACAAGGTAGACAGCAGAAGGAGGAGAAGACAAGAAACAGGACAGGAGCCTTTTGCAGAGGACCTCTGAAAGACTCTACCAACCAAGGTATTGAAGGCAATACTGAGACTCATAGCTAAACTTTGGTCAGAGTGCCGGAATCCTTATGGAAGAACAGAGAGATAGAAAGAGAACAAGGAGAAAAACACAACCAAAATATCTGGGCCCAGGCAGGCGTGCAGAGACCTATACTCCAACTAGGAACCATGCACATAGAGGAGCTAGACTCCCTGTTCAAAGGAAGCCCATTGGTTGCTCATTTTCCAAGTGGGTTCCCTAGTAAGGGGTACAGGGATGTCTCTGACAAACTCAGTGATAGGCTCTCTGATCACCTACCCCTGGAACGTGCTGCCTTGCCAAGCCACAGAGGAAGATGATGCAGCCAGCCTTGATGAAACCTGATAAGCTAGGGTCATATAGAAGGAGAGAATGTCCTCCCCTATAAGGGGACTAGAGAAAAGGTATAGGGGGAGAAGAGGAAGGGTGGGTTAGACTGGGAGGAGACAAGAGAGGGGACTGCAGCGGGGATACAAAGTGAATCAATTGTAATAAATAAATATATAAATAAAATTGAGAAAATGTTAGGCTAGTCAGATTTCCCACCATTTAAGTGAAAAGAACTATAGTATGTGTTGACATAGCCAGTTTTAAATTTACTACACATGATACTGAATAAAAGTTACCAGAAGTTTCTCAGCAAAAGTAGAAAAAATAGAATGTAATTTAAATGATGAAAAATTAAAAAAAATATATATTTTTTGCCATAATTCTAACCAAGCAAGTCAAAGACTTGTATGACAGTAAATTCAAGTTCTTGAAAAGAGAAATTGAATAAGATATCAGAAGATGCAATGATCTTTCATGCTCATGGATCAGCAGGATTAACATAGTAAAAGTGGTCATTTTACCAAAAGCAATACATAGATTCAATGCAATTCCCATCAAAATTCCAGCACAATTCTTTACAGACCTTGAAAGAGCAATATGGGACCATATTCTTCTGACTGGTTTGCCTAGTCCAGCCTTAATATGAAGGCATGTGCCTATTCTTATTATAACTTGTTATACCATATTCAGTTACTATCGCTTTCTAAAGAGAAACGGAAGAGGTGTTAATCTGGGGGAGAAGGGAAGTGGGGAAGAGAGACCAGGAGGAGGAGGGGGAGGGGAAGCTCCAGTCAGTTGAGATGTAGTATATGGGAGAAGAACAAATAAAATAAAAAGGGAAACATGGTGAAACTGTTCACATCCATTTTGAAGAAAATCCAAAATTACTTTTTGTCACATAAATGTTGGTGTGTTTAAATACAACTAACTATTGTTTCTACTATAAATTATATGAAAATGCTAAATCTAGTTTTAAATATTTACACACAATATATTTATTTATCATGTGTGCATGTGTGTACACATGCATGTGCCATAGTACATGTGTGTAAGCGCATGTGTGATCAGTGGATCAGAATAGAAGCTGGTTCTTTCCTTCTCTTATGCTGATCCAGGACACTGAGCTCCAGATGTCAGGTGTGGTTGCATGAGTTTTATCTGTTAAGCTATTTTACTGGTCCTCTTTCTTTTTTTTTTAAATGTAGTTTTATTTAATAAAATTTTTGAAATAAAAATAGATCATAAATTAAGATGAAAATATTCAACAATTTAAAAACAAAAGCAGATTATTGTACCTGAAATTAATACAACAAAAATTTCAACATTAGGGTTCAAATAAATAATGTAAACCGAATTTTGTATATTCATTCCTTTTTCAGTTCATACATTTGACATTATACGTTCAGAAAGTTTCCGACACGTGTATGTCAGTGTATGCTAGTGGAGAACGTGAAAATTACAGCATTTTAGTCCATTCTCCTGTTTGGTGGTAAGCAGGCATATAAAACATTCATTGTCAATAGTACATTGAGAGATATTGTGTATATTTCCAAAAACTTCGAAAGTAAAATGGAAAAATATATCTTCAGTGAGAAACAAAAACACTAACTGAATTATTCGGTTGCTCCATTAGAATAATTTAAAAATATTGGGAGAAGATTCAATACTGTAAACATGTAATCGTTTTCCCCTAAATCTGTAATTGTAGTTTAATGTCAATAAAATTACCAACTGTAGCTTTTTCCAAATACAATAAGCTTATTTCTGTCTCATACTAAAATACTTTCCATAATACCAAAGCCTAGGTGAGGGATTTTGAAGATGACAGATAATATTGATAAAGATTTCACATTTTCAATAGATTGGCACTAGTCATAACCAAAACCAGACCACAATTCAAGAATATACTCACACACGTCTAGAAAGCTTTCATTAAAATACCAGTGCATTTCAAATGTGAGGAAAATGGATTTTTTTGTCATTTTTTTGATTGTTTCAATTATTGAGGCAACTGTGTATGCTAATTTTTGAAAACAGGATATGTATATATTTAGAAAATAAAATATAGATATATAACACAAATAGACACATATAATACAACATGTAATATTGGTGTATAATTGTATAAAACAGAATATATGTGTATAGATACATTCATATCTATACATCCACATAAACTTATGATCTATACATTGTACAGCTATGTATGTATGAACAGATGTGAAAGTGTGAAATTATACATGTATGTTTAGATGTGTTGCAAAGAGATTAACAAGCTGTGGACAGATGGCAATAGCGGAGAATTCCCCCTTTCAGTGAACTAGGGAAAGGGGATGGGAGAAAAAGGGAGGGAATATGGGACTGCAGGGAGTTGAGGGAGGGGCTTCTATTGGGATTTATAATGAATAAATTGTGACAAAAACAAGAAAAATTAAAATTAAAAAAGAAAAAAATAAGAACTAAAATGTACGTTATTCGTTGAGTTATGGTAATGTGCTTCTAGTCTTACTTTTATCGATTTGGGGGAGGTTTTGTCTCTTTTGCCAAAAGAAACTAGTACAATAGGGATGGAGATCTGGCTTAGATGGCAGACTAGTTGTCTAGCAGATAGGAAACATTGGGTTCTGTACTCTGTACAGATAAAAGTCCAGTAATACCATTGCTGAGGACTTGGGATCAGGAGGATCAAAAGTTCAAGTTCACATAGGGCTACATCACAAGTTCAAGACCAGCCTAAGCTACAGAAAAAAAAAAAAAAATATGTTAACATAATACAATTTTGGGCTCAGGATTTTAAAATGAAAAAGCATAAGAAAAAAATTATCCTGTTTATTTTCATTGAAATATAATGCTTTGCAAGACATTTTTAAAAATAGTATCAATAAAAATTATATAAACTTTGTTTAGAAATTTAAAAAGTATCATTGACATTTTATAATTAATTTCTTCAACATTCAATATTTAAGTTTGATTTAATATTTTAAAGTATAATTTATATTTGAAAATAAACTCAAAATGCCCTTTCTGCAATGACTAAAATTCTAGAATTAGAAAGCACATAAAACTAAAAGTATTTTGATAGGATTTAAGTCAATGCTGAAAAACAGGATTCTAACAGGATGATAATGTAATAATATTGAACTAAATGAGTGTGATTAGAGAATCGCCATGTAAAAACTTGAAACCCTCATGAAATTATATTTAAAAAATTAGAAAGTAGATTGACGGCTCCAACATCAGCAATATGAATAGAGGAAGAACCCAGCCTGCTTTCAAAGAACTCGGCGTTCAAGCAGGATTTCAAGCTTGGGTCTCCAAGTTTCCTTACTCTTAGAAAGACAAAGCTTTCTGATTTAAGAGAAAAAGAGGGCATTTTAAAGACAGAGAAAGTAGTCTTACATTGCAAGATGCTAATGATTTAAGTGTAAGCCAATCAGCAATGTATGGATTGAGTTTCTTTCAAAAAGCAAACAGCTTGTAAGTTCAAGGAAAATCCCCCCAGGCTACTTGTTTTATGAAAAGTAGAGCAAACTAAAATAGTTTTAAGATGTTAAAAATTCCCAAACTTTTGCCAAGACACCTTTCTCAGAGTCAAAGAAAATATCATGATCATAAACTTTCTGTTTATACTGTTCACAACAAAATAGCACGGGCCATGCCAACAATCAGTAGAAAGAAAAATGTTGCCTCAGGGAAATCTGAGGTTACCTATGTGCTCCCGAAAATACAAGCCTGTGTCACTCACTGACAGGAATCTATACCGAGGAATGTGTCCTGCAGCGGCTTCTCAATTGCAAAAGCATTAAAAAAAGGTGATTCAGCTTCATGGATCCACTAGTCTATGTCATTTATTGTTGATCATAATTATTAATCACAAGGTGCATGCCTGTACAGAGTATACTGTATACATAGTATTTAAGAAAGTGTTTCATCGAAGTATCAAAAAATAGTTTGAATGTTATAAGGAATCACACTACAGTGATTCCAACATGAAGGACAGGAGCGTTGGACTCTGCTTCATTAAACGGCCTCTAGTTTTATTAGCACCTTTTTATCTACTGCATACACATAGCCCCACATACACACAGACAAGCACCCAGTGTTCCTGTTAGCCTGGTCTACCTAGCAACTTCCATCTTCCATGCTGGCCAGAGCCACATTGTAAGACTCAAGCTCAAAAAAAAAAAAAAAAGTGTGAAAAAGCAAACATTTTAAAAAAGTATTTTTATGTCATTTTTTTGGTCTATTGTTTCCCCTCTCTCTTTATTAAAAGATAAGACAAAGACTCAATATGAGATTAAAAATGAGCCGTAAACAAGCCTGAGTTGTAGTAATAGAAATAAGACCAATGGAGACAGTGTTAAATTCCTTTCTCTGTGATTCTATAATTTTATACCTTCTAAATTAAGAAATAATTTATTTTATTTACTTTTTAGTTTAATTACATCTAAGAAAATTTATAATAGCTAGTATTAAGCAAGATATTAATTTTTTTAAATGTCTGTATTAGTTTCATTTGATTTTATTATATTATATGCAGTATAGTATAGGTGAAAACAATATAAACAGTTCATACCTTTATTTTCAAAGTTGCAGTATTCGATGTAATTTCGGCACCATACCAGATCACTAATTTGATGTCTTAGTGATTATAATCTGATAAGTAAATTTCAGACATAATGTTTACTTAGAAATTTCTCAATGACTTTTTAAGAAGCAAAGGATGATAGAAAAATATGGAAAGCATGCGCATACACACATTTGCATGTGTGTTCATGTCATCTTTCCACTATGTTAGGAAATAGGGTTGAAAGTATCAGTTCTAAGACACAAACCTGAAAAACAACTGTAAAGAAAAATCATTTGTACTACCGTGTGTGCTCTGATGCAAAGAGATGCTTGCACCCCGCAGCATTACGTCGTGACCACCTCCCACAACTTTCAGTTCTCAACTCTGACATTGCTCAATGAGGCGATGGGAACAGGCTTGACTTTCCAGATCTAGTGACTGTTTCAGAACCAAATATTTTCGGTAGACATATATTCCAGACTTCACATCTCATTTGGAAATGTCATCAACCCAGAGCAGTTTTTCAGCAGGACTTTAAAAAAAAAAATGTGTGAATAGAAGGCCAAGGAAATAATCACATAAATTAAGTGATAAGGATTAAAAATGAATATGAAATTGTTATAATGAAACACGAGTGACATGTCTGAGAAATTATAAGTGGAACAAATTGAAAGAGCAAAATAAATATATACAATAAAAATTAAATGTTAATGAATTAGTCATAGATCAGAGTATCTGTAGGATTGGCCATTGTTATGAATTGATAAAGTTTACAAAATGACAACATTGGACTGTAGAATGACATTACCTGCTTTTGAGGTTAACTGTTCATTGTTAAATTTAAATGTGATTGATACATTGTTTAACCATTTACCCAGGTATATTGCTAGGTAAATGCCAATAACTTAATATGAAGTGATAGAAGTCAAAGAAAGACATCAACACATATTAAAATCTGGCATATACATGAAATAAATAATATGATGTTTGTGGAAATTCCAATAGAAAACATACTTTTTTCATGGAGGATCTTTAATTATATTGTTGTGTGAATTAATATGATTTTTTGAGAATTTTAATGCATATAGATACACTATGTCTATTTTAAGAATGTATAAATTAAAGTAGTGCATGTTTTATTGTATTATAAGTCTTCACTGCCAAAGACTCTAGTTTTAAAAAGGCAGAACTGAATTAGGAGCACTGATTGGACATCTCTGTCTAAAGGATGCTGACCTTCTATGTGCACATATTTAAAACCATTAATTTCCATCACAGGCATCAACTGTTTCTGTGCAAGGCAAAATTATTAGATCTACTCTTAGACAGAATAGACCTGTATTTTTAGCTAGCAATAGTGAACAAAGCTTAAAACAGTTTGACTGCCAATGTTAATCAAAATTATTTTAAGATAAATCATATTAATCTGCCTTAAGTCCATGTAATTTACCATTTTTCTTTTAGATTAGTCAAGAGAAGTAGAGAAATGTACCTACAGATGTTTGATCATCCCTAAAGGTGGCCATATTACAATTCCTAAAATGTGTACTCACATAAGAGATGTAAAGCTTTCCAAGTATAGAATGTCACTGTGGTAATGGGGCTACATAAAATTATAATGGTCCTAACGAGAGAATCACAAGAGATACAATGACAGTGGCAGAAGTCAGACTGATGGTCCAGAAACCAAGAAATGTGCCCTGAATCTAGAAACTGGAAAATACAAGGAAAAGTTATTTCTAGAGCATCCAGGACCACAACTCCATTGTTCACAATTCCAAGAGCACAACTGGATTTTAGTACCGCACGACATACTATAGATTTCTGATCTCTAGATCTTTAGATAAAAAGATATGTGGCTTTAAATTATTATGTATAGTGATTTGTTGCAATAGCAATGTTTTATATCAACAAGTTAATATGGCAAGGTAAAAGACGTAAAATATTCTATAGTTCTTTGTTTTTTGCAAATAAAAAATGTTCATTGGACTTGCTTAATAGACCAGGCTGGTCTTGAACTGACAGAGATCTACCTGCCTCTGCCTCCCAAGTGCTGAGATTAAAGGCATATATTACCACTGCCCGGCCAATAAAAATTGTTCTTAATTGAAATAATATTGTTTAGTATTTTGTTCACTCAATCACATTGGATCTTTTTTTCAGAGAGGTTCACGATAAATATTCTTTGGGTCCAATGCTTAAATAAGTTTGCTCTCCTAAGCTACTAAAATCTGTGGATGGGGATCCTCATTAATCCTTCCTGTGTGGTATTTACGACCAGGAGGCATAGGTCTAATTAATTCATTATGAACACCAACCTCATCCCTGGCTCATCTTTGCATTCCTGTATGTATGTATGTATGTCTTCTTGACACATATGAATTTAAATGGCTGTCTTTCTAAATATGAGTTTAAAGAAAAAAGTGTCCACACATGCTAATTTTTGTCAATCTCTTACTAAGAAATATGTTTTTAGCCACGTATAGTGATTCATACCTGGCATCCAGTTCTAAGGAAACTGGAAAATAAGGATTGAGAGTTTAACACCAGTCCTAATTATATTATACCTTAGTTACTTCCTATTCATGTGAAGTCACTTCATCATCAAAGCAAAATATACAGAAAACTTTATTGGGGCTTACAGTTTTCAGAGGGTGAGTCAATGACCACCGGGCCAGCGAGCATGGCAGTAGACACTCAAGTATGGAATGGGAACAATAACTGAGAGTTTATATCTCATTCATAAACACCAGGTAGAGACAGCCATATTGAGAGAGGGAGAGAGAGAAAGAACTGGAAAAACATGGGCTTCCCAGTCTTGTACCTTCTCCAAAAGAGCCAAACCTCCCAATCCTTCCCAAATAGTTCCACCAACTGGGAACAAGAATTCAAATATAAAAACCTGTGACAGCCATCACACACACTAAGATCATGTGATATAAATAAGGAAGAAGGAAAGAGAAAGAGGAAGGAAGGCAGGAAGGAAGAAAGGAAAGAGAAAAATGGAAGGAAGGAAGAAAAAATTTCTTTGTGTTTATTTGAAACTCCCCAATTTAAATAGATATTTCTGGAAATACAGCATACAGAGCAAATTTTTGGAAGAAAAAAACTTTGAGGAAAAATGGTACAGATTTTCACTTATATCTAGCAATAAGTACATTACTACTTTGATAATAGTCAGGAAATACTGCCCCAAAATATGGTAACTTGCCATTTGACAAAGTAGCAGAAACAAAGAGGTGTTTCTCTGCCCTGCCATTACCCCTAAAGCCAGCCAGAAAAATGTTACTGAGCTTTCTATAGCACATCATCAGAGCCTTATTTTAGAAGGTCTTCCCTGTTCCCAGAGCAAAGGAGTGAACAGGGACATGGGGGAGAAGCCAACAGATAACTCTGCCTAAATCCTTTTGTCCCTTTCCTCCAATCACACTTCTGAGTGGCTCTCCATAAAATGTGCATTTCCCTCTTTCCTTGGACCTCAATTTCTCAAGGCTCCAATGTCAAATAAAACAACATAAATTTTTGTGGCTTTGTCTCCTAATCTAATGATTTTATCATAGAAATAACAGCCACAAAAATCAATACATGTCTCAAAAACTACTTTATAATTTCCTTAAAAGAATCCATTTTTATAAAAATCCATCATATAGCTTCTATTCCACAGGCAAAGTTGCTGACTAATTCGATAGACATATGATAGCTGGCTAGATAGATAGATAGATAGATAGATAGATAGATAGATAGATAGATACACAGATACATAGAAAATAGAAATTTCTTTTCCTATTGGACAGGTTTAATTTTAAATTTTCTTGGCTGTAATGATGACAGAAAAATATGTGTTATGTCTTTATTGCAATTTTTATTTCAGTGCTAGAGATCACATGCAGACGGGCAAGCACTCTACAACTGAGTGCAACCTTGGCTGCCCAAGTCTTAATAGGTACTTAGAATAAATACTTATGTTTGATAATGTTTTGAATTTTGGCACCAACTTTTTATTCTTCGATTAAACCTTTCTAGTGGTAAGCCTAACTTCCTATTCTTGAAAGGTTCTTGTGTAAGGACAGTGTCTGCTCTCTACCCAGTGAGCCATGACATTTGCACAGCCTAATTTTGTCTTCCTTGTGATAGAAACCTTCTAATTTAGTAGATGTCACAGACCACAATTCATCTGAGGGGCTCCACTTAGCTGATACTCGGCAAGTGCATTTCCTATAGTTGACGTTGATATTGGGGAATTAACCTTTTGTGCTTTTTCCACTTGATCCTACCTGTTGACATTTGTATGCCAAAAAAAGAATATGTCAGTAGCATGAGAAACTAGATAGGAAGTTTCAGTGCTTGTCTGCCAACTAGACAGGTTTAGCTGAGGAAGGTGACTGGGAAAAGTGTGACGATCATGCCAAACATTGAGATACATGGTCTCTGAATATCCTCAGAAGCAAGTGAGAGTGAAATCACTGGGAAGTCAAGAGATGGTGGGAGGTAGCAAAGTGGAACACGAAGAGGAGAAAGAACGAGGGTAATTTACAGAGATAGAGACATTTTTCGAAAAGAAAACTGGCTTACCAAAAACACCACCAGTCTAATCTGGGCAAAAGCATATTTTAATTTGATGTTTTTCATCTTGCTATTGAATGAGAATTATGTTGACTATGTTGGGGGGAAAACGAAAAGATCAAACCCCAAAACAGTCATTGAAGCTTATGAGAGAATTCAGTGCTGCTAAATAAGTGTGTTGTCATTTGTGCTTGGCAACTAATTTCTGTGGGTTTACACATGAGAACTAGAAGGGGGAACTGCCTATAATTGTGATTGGATATGATAACAGGTGTTTCTGTGCATCTTACTCTTTTATTTTTATTTTAGTTATTTTTTGATTATTTTATGTCTCTGGGTGTTTTCCCTGAATGTATGTCTACATACCACATGTGTGCCTTGTACACATGGAGGCCAGAAGAAGGCATAAGATCCCTTGGAGATGGGGTTATAAGGTATCATGTGGGTGCTAAGAATGGAACCTGGGTCCTCTAGGAAAGTATACAGTATTCTTAATTGATGAGCCTACTCTCCACTGCATTAGTCTACTATCAACCTAACATTTCATGACTATATTTTATTTTTTGTTTAATCGTTGTTTTCTTCAACGATCCATAACCTCCAGAAATAATCAGATCTCTTTTCTTAACTCTTTATTACCTAACAAGTTTAATGCCTGCCATGCAGCAAATATTGACTATATATTTATATAGTGAATTACTGAATAAATAAATTCATATAGGAATGACAAATTTTACACAAAGAATTATTAGTGTGCAACAACTTTTTAAAAGCATAATAACTATTTCTATGGGAGCATATTTGAAACATTTAAATGAGCATTTCTGTTTAGTTAAATATTTATAATTCTTTAAGAAATCAACTTAAAAATGGGTCTTCCTGGTGCTTTCAGTCTTTTCTGAACCTCTGTGAGTAAAATAAATTGTAAATGTAACCACAGCTCTGTTTTGGGTTTTTGGTATTTTTTATTTTTTCCTTCTTGAATGTATAAAAACTATAAATAATACTAAATATTTAAAAGATGGAGAATTTAGGTTAATTTTAAAATTAAACAACAGATTCAGGCTCTCTTTCATTTGATTGCTGAGTCCCTGTACTTTCATTTAAAAAATGTTTAAATCTGTTTATCATCCTTTCATTTACATCTAGATTATGAAACTATATAGTACTTGAATAATATGATGACTTGAATTATATCTTGTCATATTTTGGGCACAGTGATAAACACACACACATATTTGTGTATGTATAGTTGTGTATGATGTGTTATTTGTGGGAGCAGTTTATGTACTTGTTAGCATGCCTGTGGAGGCCAAGCTTTGATATTAGCTGTGTTTTTGAAAGGTTCATCATGTTTACATTTTGATAACAGTCTTTTGCTAAATCTGAGTCGCCCGGATACAGTTAAACTATAGATTAGTGACATTAAAGGATCTTTCTGTCTTTATATTCAGCCTCCAGTTCTGTGGCTACAGGTGCATAATTCCACCACCAGATTTTTACATGACTTTTGAAGATCTAAACTCAGGTCCTCATCCTTGCATGACAAGAGTTTAATGGTTCTTAGTCAATTTTCCAGCTGTATATATTTCTTTATAACCCATGGAGCTAGAATAGCTCCTTAATGTCATTCTAATATACAGAGAAAGAATAAAAGCAAAATCTATCTCTCACATACACACCACACACACACACACACACACACCCCTTATCTCTCTTTCCCACTCTCTTAGGAAATCACATGCTTCTTGAGCACCAATGATACTATCATTTTAGGAAAAACAGCTGTGAATATACAAATGTGTCATTTCTTTTATGTTATGCCTTTATTTTCATTAGATTTTTTTTAGGACTTTAAAATTGTTTGTGTTGACTTCTTAAGTGACACAGTTATTCAATATTTTATCATTTAATCTCCATGAGTTTGTATAAGTTAGGTAACTCCTCTTATTCAACTATGATCAATTAGAATATCAGAAAGTATTTAAATTTCCTTATATTTATTAAGACACACTTTTTGTCCTAAAATGTGGTCTGTTGTAGAGAGTTCCATGATTTCCTTAGAAGAAGGTGAATTTTACAATGTTTGTGAAACATGTTCTGTAGATACTATTAAACATGTTCTGTAGTCTACTTTGAACATAATGTATTACTCTATTCCATCATTGTTGATTAATATTTTCTCTATGAATAATAGTGAGAGTAGAGAATTAAAGTCTTCAACTATTATTGTGCAGAAGTAAATTTATGCAATTACATTCATTTGTGTTTGCTTTATTACATTAGTGTGCCATTTGTTCTGTGTGCTTTATTTTATTCATGGGTTGTTCTTTTAAGCAATTAGCTGTAACTATTTCTTTTGATTAATTTACTATACATACAGATGATTTCTTTCTTGTGCCAATTGCTTGTACTCCTATTTTCACTCTTGCTCTTAAAATTTCTCCAAGGTAATGAATAGATGGGCTCTGTTTTATATTAAGAAAAAAAAAAAAGAAAAATCAAATGTGTCTAAGCTAACAGGGACATGCCAAGTCTTCTTCCTTCATAGACCTCTATGTAATTCCTGTTGCAAAAAAAAAAAAAAAAAAGTATTGTGGGAGAACTTTAGTTTTAAACTCAGAGTAATTAAATATCAGTGCTATGCATAAACATAATTGTTCCCCTGGAAGTTATGAGGAAATCTAAGAAAGGGGTAGAATCATGTATACGTTCCCTACTGTTTACTTTTGTCAATATAGCACTGAAGTTCTTACTATATTTTACTCTCAAGATCAGAAAGCTAGACTTCAGTTCATGAAAGGCTGCTTGTTGGTTTTACTTTTAGAAATCTTCAATTCATTACAACCACGCCCACATCTACCCTCTCTATGAACTGCTGTAGCAGGGGAAGGGGTCAGGCTTACAGATCCAAAGCTGCAGGATCTCCATAACACAGGGCAGCAACAGGATATCCGGGTGACTCCCCAGTATTGATAGTTTAGAAGCCAGAGAACTCAAATCAGACCAATTACTCATTGCAATGAGCATTTGGAAAAAAAGAGGCAAAAGGGTATACTGTGTAACACACCTTGACACACTGAAGCTTCCACAGTGAGGTGCTTTTTGCTTTTGTTTTGTTTTTTTTCTTTTTGTTGTTTAATATTAATATTATTTTGTTGTTTAATATTATTTGTTTTGTGGAGGGGACATTGAAACGGTGGAGGATGAATATGAAGGGATGGGAAGATGAGTGGGATTGGGGTGCACGATGTGAAATTCACAAAGAATCAATAAAAAGTTTAAAAAGAAACAATCAATACATGCTTAAAGGAACCTTTGGCAAATGCTAATCCTCTTCTGCATAGATCATTACCTCATGTGGCTGGAACCAAGGGAGAGAAGATTGCAGGAAAAACATGTTCTTAACACGAAAAGCTGTCCCCAGGGGCCAATTACCAAGATAGGAGTTAGAACTATCATTCACAAGGTATAAGTTTCATTAGACAAATGGGCCTTTTAAAAATCAATGCTGGAAACTGATTTTTGAATAATTTATTCTTGGTTTTGCTCTTTGTTTTGCCATTCTAAGAGATCATACCTTTAAACAGTAAAAAGACAGAAAAATATAGAGAAGTAGCAACACAGGCAGAAAAAACACAACCGTGTGACACATTAATTTGTAAATCATTTTGTAACACGGAGAGATATGAGATTAATGTAAGTCATTTAAATGTCACTGTTGTCTTGTTCTATTGCCTGAGGACAGTTAGGAGCATTACAGTAAAGGATGAGACATATTTTATCACTACCTCATCCCTAAGTCCTCTTGGCTTGATTTTAGAGGACGTATTTTGCTATTAGCAACTGCAGAGAAGACGTAAGATCCCAGGCAGCTTCTTCCAAGGCTAGCTAAAACCAGCATAGTGTTGACACACATCTCAGACTGCTGAAGCTTGGGTACAGATAACCGAATACATAATAAAATTATCAAACTTCTCCGAGTTTTAAATTTCAAATGGCTCCTATTCATCACATAAATTATAAGAATGATGTTGGGTGTGGACCTAAGCAACAAACAATGTTAGCATACTTCAAAAATAGTGATAACTAAGCATTTTTGTGAGTGTGTACGTGTGTGTGTGTGTGTGTGTGTGTGTGTGTGTGTGTGTGTGTGTATGTATGTAAATAAGTAAAGACGCGTATAAATGCTGTTTCTGGTTTAAATAGGTTATATGTTTTGGTTTTCTTTCTGTTGTTTGAGATAAGCTCTCTGTTTATAATTCTCACTATCCTAAAGATTCCAAGCTAGCCTAAAACTAGTAGCAATCCTCCTTCCTTTGTTTCCCAAAACGCTAGGATGGCAAATATGTTCCACCATATCCAGCTTGTTCTATATTTCTCTACAGCTTTTTAGGGTCCCAGCAAAACTGCATTCAAGGTACAGAGCTTTCCCTTACCCTGACATGTGTGTAGCTCCTCTTATCATTAGGTTACGCAATCAAAGCAGATCATTTGTTATGATCATTGAGCTTACGCTGAGGGGGATCATCCAAGGCTGTTGTTCACATTAGCATTCACTGAGGGCCATGTGCTCTATAGAATTATATATAAATAAAGTTCTCTCTCTAAAAATCTGAAGGGTGTCTACTCCCAACATACTTAATAATCATAGAATTATTAATTAATCAATGTCATTAATTAGTAGTTGACAAAGGAAAAAGAAAGAACATATTAAGGCCTAACTCTGCAAGGCTTTTATTAATAGTGTAATGCAAAATTCTTAATCAAATGATTTTTTTGTATTTTATCTGGAAAGTACATTAATATGAGTGAATAGAAAGGTGAGAAAAATAATTTAAACATATATTCTACCAGCGAGCTTAAAGTTCCATCAAGTAAAGACAGAGGTGCAAGTCATTTAAATAGCCATAAAAATGTTCAGAAGTTGTTATTTGACAATTGTTGGGATAGAATGAGTTTTTGGAATTCACAGAAGAGATTTTATTCCAATTGTTTTGGTGTTTGTTAATGAGAGAATTAGTTTGTTAATAGAGTCTGAATAAAAAAAAGAGAAATTAAAAAACAAAGTTGCAGTCACCAGAAAAGGAAAGGCTCATTCAAACAGCTCAACACAAGCTCACCTCACTACTTCCAGGACCACCTTTTGATGCTAGAAATGTGGGCCTCTAACTGTAAAGTTAACCTCTAAAGCTGCACATGCAAAATTAATGCCTTCCAAAGAAAATAATCAACTGCCTAACCAGGGTTCACACTATGCTGCTACTGAGGGAAGACAGAGTTTGCTAAGACCACCTTTTCCTTTGAGAGGTTAATTCTCTTTAAAGTAGCCAGTCAACTGGGTCTTTGGCCCTTTACAAACATTTCCCTGTTTTTCTGAAAGAAATAGCTGCTGAGGTAGAAATGCTCGGGCTCCTCAGAATGGACCTCCCATGGATAAGAACTCTTATTCAGAAAGGAACACAGAGGATGTGGATCAAAAGGATCCCTTTGTTTGGGTTTAATTCTATTGTCTTCCTTGTTACTCATCTCTTTAGCCAATGAAGAGAGAAATTAACCTCAATGAAGAATGAGAACCAGAGGGAAATGTGTAGGCATTGTCAAGGTGAACCAATCCACTATTGTCTCCAAAATGAGCTTGATGCTTATTTTCCTGGTCTCCAGAATGCTGCCTTTATTCTTGGTTTTCCTTTATTTTCCCATTATTCTCCAAAGCACCAATGTACAAAGAGAGTCTGTGGTCAGCTTGTCATGAAGGCTGCAAAAGGATGGCCTCTTTTTTCCTCGCTCTGATCTGTAGGTGGTGAGAGTTCCAAATATTATCAACTAGATGAGTTACCAAAGAGATGGGGGGAAAAAAGTAAGCTTCCAAAGACCCCAGGATAAAACATAGATTATCAGTAATTACTGAAACATTTTCTGAGCATATAAAAAAAATGGAAAACAGGACATACACACTTGCACATGCGCAATGCATACACATACACACACACACAACATGTGCCCTGGAAATACTGATTAGGAAAGATTTATAAATGCTTTTGGCAAGATCCCCCTCAGTTTTATACTTCCACCGTGCCCACCAGACAATCCCCACCCCCACTTTGGCACCTGTGATCTGATTAAAAATACTGAAAAACAAACTGAGAGCCCTGAACCCACACAATTCTGAACACGAATTTAGTTTCTCCACTTGTGTTCCGTTGCTTTAGGTATTTTAACTTTCTGAGCCTCAGTGTTCACAGCATACACAGAACAATAGTCCCTATTTCCAGGTTCTACTGTAGATTCAACAAGATTGTAATGTTGCATAATTTAAAAAATAATCAATGCATACTGCTTATTGGTGTTCTTAACCATCATTGTCATGATTATACAGCTCAGCCTGTGAAGATAGCCACATAAATGAAAGACTCAAGTCATCAGACATAGGATTGAAAGCACAGCAAGTATCAAACAAGTATCAAAAGGTCTTGAAAGTACAAACTCACTTAAAACCCAGGCATCCTGGGTCAGTTACTATCACCTCAAAAAAAGACTGAGATACTTACAACTCCCAAACTCAAAATAGCTCTGAAGTGTTGGCAAAGATATCCTTGTTGTGAAGGTACATAAAGTGCCCTTTGTGAATTTCACTCCCCAAGTGTTAACTGACAAACAGCATGCAACACTTGACAGTCTCCTTCAAAGGCAGTTTAAAGAAAGGGCCTGAAATACAGAGAATTTGGCTGCTCATTATAGACCCCACTTTGGCAAACATCATGTTAAGGCATCAAAGCTTTTCAAACATTGGAGGACCTGACTTAGACTAAGATAAGCACAGCTGATAAATAAGTTGTCCTTAATTCCCGTGTACATTTGTTTAGTGTAATTACTCTTAGCAGCTGAAGTACAGGCTGAACATAACTTAATTAAAATCATGTAAACAGAAAACTACTTAAAAATTTTATTTCTGCTTAGGTTCTTCTACCTCTGGCTTTTAGTGAGGAAGAAATAGAAAGCAAGCAAGGTTTCCCCAGTAAATCCCAGCCTTCTTCTTGAGTTGAATCTCCTCTTCCATTGATTTTAGGACTTACTTAGGACATACTTAACTTCTTAGGAAGTCATCTCTCGTATTGTGATAGGACAAGGGCTCCTTCTTTTCTTGGAATGGCCTATTTTTTATCTGTACTGTTAAAATGAAAACAGATCTTGAAATACTCTGAACCCTGCCTTGCAAGAAGTTCCCTGTAGTTTTTTGCCCATACCATAAGTACATGGGGATAGCAGTTGAGACATATTTCAGAGACAAGAAGCTAGAGGATATGGAAAATTTTATAACACTTCCTTCTTTAGGAAAACTCAAGGTTTATATTATCAAGAGCATACAGGCTCTGCAATGAAAGTCGGATCTGTCTATCAATTAAACCATTTACTTTTGGTTCATTTTTTTTTCTCAGAACTGGATCCATAAAGACTTCTGCTCCTTTGTAAATGTCATAGTTACTTTTGTCAGCATTTGTCAGCAAGATTTTGTCAGCATTGACTATGTTCAGGCAGCACTTTGCAGGCCTTAGGATAAAACTATAAGATCACAGTCCCTGTTCTTGGAGAACTCACTCTCTATTCAGGATGGGGAGAGTATAAATAGTTCCATGGAGTACGGCACATGCCACCATGAAGATAAAATTGAGGTCAAAGTGCACTAACTGAGCATCGGAAATGCTGATGGTGCTGATACAAAGCAAACACAAAAATCAGTGGAGTAGCACAGAGGACTTAGAATTAATGCACAGTGACACTTACCTATTTTTTTGATCAATAAATAAATGTCAGCACCTATTCAGCAAACTGTGCTGAGAAAACTAAATAGCCACACAGTACATGAATGAAACTATTTCTCACTCTGCATGAACATAAATTAAAAATGGATCACAGACCTCGTCAAGAGTTATGAATATGCAGGGACTTACTGAAAATTACTCCAATAACAAATCAACAAATTGACATAGATAATGACGTAAACTTAAAACCTTCTGCATAGCAAAGCACTAACCAGAAACAACAAGAGGAGACAGTCTCGGTCAGCTATACTTCAGAGCATGGTCAAAATCTAGAACATAAGAAGTATTGCAAAAAGTAAATATTCTCAGATACCTAAGTCTTCCAATCAGTGAGTTAGTGAACTGAAAAGACAGTTCTTGAAAGAAGAAACACACATAACCAAATAAATATTCAAAATGCAACCGAGATTACATTTCACCCAGTCAGAACCCTACCATTAAGAAACAAGTGCTGGCCAAGACTACTGGTTGCAACGGAAAACTGATACAGTCACTATGAAAACCAATATAGAGGTTATTTAAAAAACTAAAAATAGTGCTACCTCATGGCCTTGCTATACCATGCCAAGGTTTATCTCCAAAGGACTCTAACCCTTACCATAGAGATATGGAACCATGCTTATATACTATTTATAATAACTAAGAAATGTAATTACACTTGATGTCTATCAATACATGTGACATGGAAGCTGAAAGAGGGCTATGATCAGAGCAACCCAGAAAGAGAGGAACAGAGGAGAAATGAAAACAAAGTTTTTTGAAAATGAGACAATGAAACCCATCACTTCATATGTTTGGAAATAGGATGTTACTGAGAAGGCTTTTGAGAGAGAAAAAAGTACAATGTTAATTGCCTGTCTGTGGTAGTGTTGGATGTGCTGGGGAAAGCAGGGAGAGTCACTGCAGCATAGAAAAGATAAAATGGGCCTGAGGCTGAAAAAGGTCAAACCACAGTGCCCTAGAGCTAGATATGCAAGACAGTTGTAGATACTTTGGTATGCTTAAGCATGGGACATTGTGCCCCAAATTTAACTTATGTTTGAGACTTGAGACAGAGGAATTGAGAGGAATTGAGCAGGGCTTTGGACACAAGGCTGAGGACACTGGATTTGTTGTCCCTTTTGCTCTGATGCTGCAGTCATCTCCCATTTTTACTCTAACACATCACCACAGAAGTGGCAACTCATTATATTATGAATGCATTTACAACTTTTAAGGACCAAGGTCTAAGATGAGGTGTGAGGATTGTTTTTCTTCTGGTAGTCCAAGGAACCCATTCCCCTGCCTTGCTCAGCTTCTGGTTGTTACCTTTTCTTTCAGTTATTTATTTGTTTGTTTAAGTATTCTTCTCTAATACATTACATCCTGACTGCAGTTTCCCCTCTCCATTCCTCCCAGTCCCTCCCCACCTCTCCTCTACCCCAATATCAATTCCTGCTCTGTTTCCCTTCAGAAAAGAACAGGCCTTCCGGGGATATAAACCAAACACAGCAAAGCAAGTTACAATAGGACTAGACATATACCCTCATATCAAGGCTGTGTCTCTCACCTCCATTGTCACACTTCTCACTCTACCTCCCCTTTCCACATATCAGGGCCACCATGAGTATACTGGTCTGCAAGAAAATCCAGGAAAACCCACATCCTAAAGTGCTTAAAATAACCACACCTATTTATCGCCTTCTGCCAGGGAAGACAACAAATTTATTGGGTTGTGGGACTACATTGTGGTTGTGCAGGTAAATTATCTGTAACAACAATGGTCATCATAGGGTTTCAGCAAGGATCAATAAGATCCTTAATTCTGAGAATTAAGGCCTCTTTCTTTCTTTCTTTCTTTCTTTCTTTCTTTCTTTCTTTCTTCCTTCCTTCCTTCCTTCCTTCCTTTCTTTCTTTCTTTCTTTCTTTCTTTCTTTCTTTCTTTCTTTCTT
>NW_026596079.1:34908202-34969888 GCF_907164565.1 Psammomys obesus | reverse complement strand
CTTTCTTTCTTTCTTTCTTTCTTTCTTTCTTTCTTTCTTTCTTTCTTTCTTTCTTTTTTTCTCAGAGCTGAGGACTGAACCCAGTGCCTTGAGTGGAGCTAAATCCCCAGCCCCCCTTTCTTTCTTTTTTTAAAAATTATTTTAATTTTTCTTGATTGCAATTTATTTGCTTTGTATAGGTGTAGCCTCTTCCCTCATCTCCTCCCAATCCTGCCCTCCCTCTTTCTTCTCCTCCCATGCTCCTCTCCAAGTCCACTGATAGGGAGGACCTACTCCCCTTCCCTCTGACCCTAGTCTATCAGGTCTCATCAAGACTGGTTGCATTGTCTTCCCCTGTCGCCTGGTAAGATTGTTCTCCCATCACAGGGAAGTGCTCAAAGAGCCAGCCACTGAGTTCATATCAGAGATAGCCCCTGTTCCCCTTACTAGGGTACCCACTTGAATATTGAGTTGCCATGGGCTACATCTGTGCAGGGGTTCTAGGTTATCTCCAAGCATGGTCCTTGGTGGGAATACCAGTCACAGAAAAGACCCTTGTTCCCAGATTTTTGAGTTCTGTTGCTCTCCTTGTATAACTCCAGTCCCCTCCAGGTCTTTCAATCTCCCCTTTCTTTCGTAAGATTCCTTGCACTCTGCCCGGAGTTTGGCTATGAGTCTTAGAATCTTGTTCAATACCCTGCTGGGTAGAGTCTTTCAGAGGCCCTCTGTGGTAGGCTCCTGTCCTGTTCCTTTTTTTTCCCCCCCTCTTCCTATATCCATCCCATTTGCCTTTCTGAATGAGGATTAATCAGCATACACAGGGTCCTCCTTCTTGATTAGCTTCTTTAGGTGTACAGATTTTAGTATGCTTATCCTATATTATATGTCTAATATCCACTTATAAGTGAGTATATACCATGTGTGTCTTTCTGCTTCTGGGATACTTCACTCAGGATAATCTTTGCAAATTTCATAGTTTCCTTGTTTTTAATTGCTGAATAGTATTCAATTGTGTAAATGTACCACACTTTCTATATCCATTCCTCCACTGAGGGACATCTGGGTAGTTTCCAGATTCTGGTTATTATGAACAAAGCTGCTAGGAACATGGTTGAGCAAATGTCCTTGTTGTATACTTGGACATATTTTGTATATATGCCTAGGAGTGATATAGCTAGATATTCAGGTAGCACTATTCCTAATTTTCTGAGACAATGTTAAGGCCTCTTTCTAATCCATGAGAGTCTGAGTTTTAGCAGTGTCATACAAATGTGTTATTAAAACAGCTTAGGCATCTAATACTCTACCGTCTTAAATTCAAGTATATACCTTCTTTCTTCTGTCTTCCCTAGTTCAGTGTGTGTGTGTGTGTGTTTAGAATAGGGGCAGTATATATAACTATGGGCTTCTATCAATTTAAAAGGATTAAATACATTTAACAAATACATTCTGACACAACCTAAATTCAGAACCACATAGAACATTTTTATGACATGAGAAGTCAAAACCGGACCTGAATGTGAAATCTTATTAAAGATATATTCGTAGACAACTTCTTATGGCCTTGATGATCATATTTTAAAGGAGCAAAATATGTCTTTCTGGTAATTTTGTTGTGAGAATTAAGGAATATATAATAATTACAATAACATTTTGAAGTTCATGTTGTGGTTATGTGAACGAGAAATGGTCCCGTAGTCTCAGGCATTTGAGTACAGGGTCTCCAGTTGATAGTGCTGTTTGATGGGGTTTAGGAGGTGTGGCCTTGCTGGAGGAAGTATGTCAGAGAGGTGAGGTGGGCTTTGAGACTTTAGAGCTTGCATTTTGCTTTTGATTCACTATGTGAGCGGTCAGCCTCCTTTTCTAGCTGCCATACTTGCCTCTTAGCTTCATGCCTTTGCTATACCACAATGGATTTTTATTCCTCTGGAACCATAAGCCCAAATAAACTTTTTTCTTCCTTGAGTTGTTTTCAATCATGTGTCACAGCAATGGAAAAATAACTGATACATGTAACGTTCAGCTTATAGAGAAAATTCTGCATGGGTCTATTTCCTAATATTTCACATTACTAAGAACATGAATAAAAAGCTCAGATATGTAAAATCAAATAAAATATAAAATTGTACAATGTGAGGTGTGGTACTGCATGCCTGCAAACTAAATTTGAGACGCTGAGGCATATCTCAAATTTGAGGACAGTTAATAATATAGAGGCAGAGAGATCCAAGATGGCAGCGACCAGTGCACACAATTTCTGAGAGGCAGAGGAGCTTAAGTGCTGGAGTTGGTGAGTGGAGGGACAACTAAAGCCAAGGAAATGATGGTGAGGCTTTCTGAGCGAGAGGAAACATCACATGAGTTGAGACCTTTAGTCTCAGGTCACCCACAAACTTCTTTGGGGAAGGAGAGAAATGATTGTGTGATCCCCCTGCACTCACCTTTTCCAGGCCTCCCTCTGCCTCGGCACAGTTGGCTCACAGAGATTTTCAGCACAGAACTCACTGCCTGGGGACTGTGTCAGCAGAGGCAGGCGGGACTCCTAGCTCCTCAGTGTGGCAGACAGCTGTACCATCCTTCTGAGGCCCAGATCCTTGGTACTATCCTCCCTGGGTCCCATATCTGCAAGCAGCCATACCAACTCCGCAAGTCCTCCCAGCCAGTGACTGTAAGGCCTGCTCAACCCCTCAGTGGCAGATAGTAGGCTATACAGCCACCAAAGTCCAGCAGACCCACTAAAAAAACTAGGCACTGGGCTACTCAGGTCTGTGGACCACGGTTGTGGGCCCCCAGGACTTCTGAGAAGGCATCTGGACCGGCATCCCAGTCTGTGGCTGCAGCTGAATTCCCTAATGTGGCAACTGCAGCACCACTGAACTGGCAGAGCTTGACAGTCCTCCTGCATCTGACTCAGCAGGTCCAAAGCAGAGAGTAGAGAGCCAGGATACCCCAATCCCTGCCAATGTGACCTGCTTAAGAGTGAGTGTGCCCTCAAGAGCCTGCAGAGCCCCAGATCCAGGATCATCCTAAACTAGTAGCTAGATATTAGACCCCTCCCATCAACACACCCACTGTGGGAAACAGAGGCGCTCTTGAGATATTGAAGCCCCCACAGTGCGGGTCCAACAGTGGAGTTCAGGCAAATAACGCTGGAAGCTCAGACAGAACTGAATATCAGTAGCCTGTAAGTCACTGAAGTATTCAGGGAATTTGCATACGGAAATTGCGCTGCAATTACCGTCAGTGTCTGCTACATCTACAGCACATGCACAAGTAACCCCTTAGATGCCTGCAAGGCAGAGCCCCTCCCACACACTCAAGGGTTCTACATTCTCTATCACACTGTCCCTCAAGGCACACTTCCATGCACATACAGACTCACATGCTCACCCACATTTGTCCTTTTGCGCCCTCGGACTTTCCTCCCACAGGTACAGCTGAAACACCAATGGACACACTGAAACCACTGGACCTCTCTCATCTTGCTGAAGAATTCTCCAGACACCAGAGAAAGATGATACCAGTCTGAACTGCAGAATCCAGGAACAAACAGTGAAGGTTACGGATAAGCAAATGGCCAGGGGTCAGCAAGAGAACACATTCAACATAAATCAGCACATCATGGCTTCACCAGCAACCCCCAAAATTAGTGGATACTCCAACTCAGCGGAAGCAATGGAAAATGACTTTAAACCTATGCTTATCAAGTTATTTGAGGCATATAAAGAGGAAACAAGCAAATCTCTGAGAGAAATAGCCATAAAAATACAGACGTTAAAGAGGAAACGAACAAATCTCTCAAAGAATGAGCCACCCAAGTAGAGGCAAAGAAAGAGGAAATGAACAAAGTTTTCAAAGAAACACAGGCAAATATAGCCAAACAAATAGAGGCACAAGTTGAGATACAATTAATGGTATACAGAGAGGAAACAAACAAAAAAGTAGAGACCATCATAGAGAGAAAGGAATCCACATTCAAACAGATGAAGGAAATGGTGCAAGGCATGAAAACAGAATTAGAATAATTAAAGAAAACATAGACTGAGAAAACCCTGGAGCTGGAGAACTTAGAGAAAAGATCAGGAACCACAAAGGTAAGCATGACCAATAGACTACAAGAGATGGAAGAAAGAATCTCTGGTGCTGAAGATACACTTGCAGAAATTGATACTTCTCTCTCAAAAAAAGTAAAATCGGGAAAGTCCCAAACAAAAAAACATCCAAGAAATCAAGGACGCCATGAAAAGACAAAATCTAAGAATAATAGGAATTGATGAAAAAGAAGATTCCAGGCTTCAAGGTCCAGAAAATATTTTCAAGAAAATCATAGAAGAACATTTTCCCAACCTGAAGAAAGAGATGTCCATAAACATACAAAGAGGCCTACAGAACGTCAAATAGACTAGACCAGAAAAGAAACTCCTCATGTCATATCATAGTTAAAACACTAAATCTACAGAACAAAGAAAAGATATTAAAAGCAGCAAGGGAAAAAGCCCAAATAACATATAAAGGTAGACCTATCAGAATCACACCAGACTTCTCATCAGAAACTATGAAAGGCAGAAGGGCCTGGGAAGATGTCATGCAGACGTCAAGGGACCACAGATGGCAACTCAGACTACTATACCCTGCAAAGCTTTCAATCAACATAGGTGGAGAAAACAAAATATTCCATGACAAAACTAAATTTATGCAATATCTACACAACAAACCAGACCTACAGAAGATACTAGAAGGAAAACTCCAATCCAATGATAACAATTATACACAAGAAAACACAGGATACAGATAATTTCCCAACAAATATTAAAAGAAAACAAGTAATGAATCAGAGTAAGACCACCAACTTCACAATAAAAGGAACTAATGTTCATTGGTCACTATTATCTATCCACACCAATGGACACAACTCTTCAATAAAGAGACACAGACTAGCAGAGTAGTTGCAGAAACAGGATCCAACATTCTGCTGCATCCAAGAAACACACCTATGCAACAAAAATAAACACTACCTCAGAGTAAAGGGCTGGAAAAATGTTTGTCAAGCAAATGGACCCAAGCTGGGGTAGCTATCCTAATATCTAATAAAATAGACTTTCAACAAAAATTAATCAAAAATGATGAGGAAGGACACTTCATTCTCATCAAAGGAAAATCCACCAAGAGGACATTACAATTCTGAACATCTCTGCCCCAAATACAATAGCACCTACATTCTTAAATGAAACATTATTAAAAATAAATCACACCTTAATAGTGGGAGATTTCAACACTCCACTATCACCAAGGGATAGATCATCTAGAGAGAAGTCAAATAGGGAAATAAAGGCATTTACAGAGGCCCTAATTCAAATGGACCTAATAGATGTCTACAAAACTTTTCACCTTCTTTTCAGCACCTCATGGAACCTTCTCCAAAATAGACCATATAGATGGTCACAAAGCAAGCCTCAACAGACACAAGAAGATTGAAATAATCCCCTGTATTCTATCTGACCACCAAAGACTAAAGCTGGACCTCAACAACCATAGAAATAACAGAAAGCCTACATGCACATGGAAACTGAACAACTTCTTGCTCAATGACAGCTGGGTTAAGGAAGAAATAAAGAAAGAAATTAAAGACTCTCTGGAATTCAATGAAAATGAAGGTACAACATACCCTAATTTATGGAACACAATTAGAGCAGTGCTAAGAGGAAAGTTCATAGCACTAAGTGCCTTCAAGAAGAAATTTGTAACATCTCATACAAGCAACTTAATGACCCAACTGAAAGCCCTAGAAAAAAAAGAAGCAAATACACCCAAGAGGAGCAGACAGCTGGAAATAATTAAACTCAGGGCTGAAATCAATGAATTAGAGACTAAAACTATTCAAAGAATCAATGAAACCAAGAGCTGTTCTTTGAGAAAATCAACAAGATATACAAACCCTTAGCCAAACTAACTAAAAGGCAGAGTAAAACTATCCAAATCAACAAAATCAGAAATAAAAAAGGTGACATAACTAGAGACACTGAGGAAATCCAAACAATCATTAGGTCTTACTACAAAAGCCTATATGCCACAAATTTGAAAATCTAAAAGAAATGGACAATTTTCTTGATAGATTCCATCTACCAACATTAAGTCAAGATCAGGTAGAAAGATTGAATAGTTCCATATCCCCCAAGAAAATTGAAGCAGTCATCAATAGTCTCCCTTCCAAAAAAAGCCCTGGGCCAAATGGATTCAGAGCAGAATTCTACCAGAACTTCAGAGAAGTTCTAACTCTAATGCTCTTTAAATTATTCCACAAAATAAAAACAGAAGGAATATTACCAAACTCATTCTATGAAGCCACAATCACCTTAATACCTAAACCACACAAAGACCCAACAACAACAAAAAGAACTTCAGACCTATCTATCTTATGAACATCGATGCAAAAATACTCAATAAAATACTGGCAAACCGAATCCAAGAACACATCAAGGATATTATCCACCATGACCAAGTAGGCTTCATCTCAGGCATGCAAGGGTGTTTCAATATATGGAAATCCATCAATGTAATCTACCATATAAACAAACTGAAGGAGAAAAACCACATGATCATCTCCTCAGATGCCAAAAAAGCATTTGACAAAATCCAACATGCATTCATGTTTAAAGTATTGGAGAGATCAGGGATACATGACACATATCTAAACATAGTAAAGGCAATATACAGCAAGCCTATAACCAACATCAAACTTAATGAAGAGAAACTTAAATTAATCCCACTGAAATCAGGGACAAGACAAGGCTGCCCACTCTCTCCATATCTCTTCAACATAGTACTTGAAGTCCTAGCCAGAGCAATAAGACAACTAAAGGAGATCAAGGGGATAAAAATCGGAAAGGAAGAGGTCAAAGTGTCACTACTTGCAGATGATATGGTAGTAGACATGAGTGACTCCAAAAATTTAATCAGAGAACTCCTCCAGCTGATAAACACCTTCAACAAAGTGGCAGGATTCAAAATCAACTCAAAAAAATCAGAAGCCCTCCTGTATACCAAAGACAAAAGGGCCGAGAAAGAAATTAGGGAAACAACACCCTTCACAATAGCCACTAATAACATAAAATACGCTGGGGTGACTCTAACCAAGCAAGTGAAAGACCTGTTTGAGAAAAACTTCAAGTCTCTGAAGAAAGAAATTGAAGAAGATATCAGAAGATGGAAAGATCTCCTGGGCTCATGGATTGGTAGGATTAACATTGTGAAAATCACCATCCTGCCAAAAGCAATCTACAGATTCAATGCAATTCCCATCAAAATACCAACACAATTCTTTACAGACCTTGAAAGAAAAATTCTCAGCTTCATATGGAGAAAAAAAAAACAAAACCTCAGAATTTCCAAAATGATTCTGTAAAACAACAGATAATCTGGAGGTATCTCCATCCTTGATTTCAAGTTGTACTTTAGAACAAGGGTAATAAAAACTGCATACTATTGGCATAGAAACAGAACAGTGGATCAATGTCACCGAATAAAAGACCCAGAAATAAACCCAAATACCTATGATACTTGATTTTTGACAAAGAAGCCAAAACCATTCAATGGAAAAAAGACAGCATCTTCAACAAATGGTGCAGGTCCACTGGATGTCTACATGCAGAAAATGCAAATAGATCCATATTTATCACCCTGCTCAAAACTAAAGTCCAAGTGGATCAAAGACCTCAACATAAAACCAGACACACTAAATTGATTAGAAGAAAAAGTGGGGAAGAGCCTAGAACTCATCGGCACAGGAGACTGCTTCCTGAACAGAACACCAACAGCACTGGCTCTAAGAGCAATAATCAATAAATGGGACCTCATGAAACTGAAAAGCTTCTGTAAAGCAAAAGACACTGTTGTCAGAACAAAACGACAGCCTACAGACTGAGAAACTATCTTCACCAACCCTATATCTGACAGAGGGCTGATACCCAGAATATATAAAGAACTAAACAAATTAAAAAGCAATAAATCAAACAATCCAATTAAAAATGGAGTACGGAGCTAAACAGAGAATTCTCTATAGAGGAATATAAATGGCAAAGAAACACTTGAAGGGATGTTCAACATCCTTAGCCATCAGAGAGATTCAAATCAAAACGACCCTGAGATTTCACCTTACACCCATCAGAATGGCTAAGATCAAAAACTCCAGTGACAACACATGCTGGAGAGGTTGTGGAGAAAGGGGAACCCTCCTCCATTGCTGGTGGGAATGTAAACTTATACAACCACTTTGGAAATCAGTCTGGCACTTTCTCAGACAATTAAGAATACTGCTTCCTGAAGATCCAGCTATACCACTCCTAGGCACATATCCAAAAAATGCTCAAGTACACACCAAGGACATTTACTCAACAATGTTTGTAGTTGCTGTATTCATAACAGCCAGAGCCTGGAAACAACCCAGATGTCCCTCAACAGAGGAATAGATACAGAAATTGTGGTACTTTTACACAAAGTAATACTACTCAGAAATTAAAAACAAGGAAATCATGACATTTGCAGGCAAATTGTGGGATCTAGAAAAGATCATTCTGAGTGAGGTATCCCAGAAGGAGAAAGACACACATGGTAGATACTCACTTATAAGTGGGTACTAGACCTATAAGGTAAGATAAACATACTGAAATCTGTACACCTAAAGCAGAGAAACAAGAAGGAGGACCCTGGATAAGATGATCAACCCTCACTTAGAAAGACAAATGGGATGTACATTGGATGCAGGAGAAAACAAGTAACAGGACAGGAGCCTACCACAGAGGGCCTCTGAAAGACTCTACCTAGCAGTGTATCAAAGCAGTTACTGAGACTCATAACCAAATCTTCAGCAGAGTGCAGGGAATCACATGAAAGAAGGGGGAGTTAGTATGACCTGGACAGGACAGGAGCTCCACAAGGACCAAATATATCAGGGCACAGCAGTCTTTTATGAGACTGTATCTCCAACCAAGGACCATGTATGTATATAACCTAGAACCTTTGCTCAGATGTAGCCCATGGAAGCTCAATATCCAAGTGATTACCCTATAAGGAGAACAGGGACTATTTCTGACATGAACTCAATGGCTGTCTCATTAACCACCTCCCCTCCCTGAGGGAGGAGCAGCCCTGCTAGGCCACAGAGGAGGACTTTGCAGCCAGGCTTGAAGATACCTGATAAGCTAGCATCAGATGAAAGGGGAGGACATCCTCCCCTATCAGTGGACTTGGAAAGGGGCAGGGAGAAGATGAGGAAAGGAGAGTGGGACTGGGAGGGAATGAGTGAGTGGTGTACAGCTGGGATACAAAGTAAAACTGTAACTAATATTAGAAAAATAAAAATTTAATTAAAAAAAGACTATAGAGGCAGATCTATCTTTAAAAAATAAAAGTGAATAAACTTCTTTTGTTTAGCTACTGTGAAAAATGTAGTTAATAATACAAGCTCCATAGTTAAACACAGAAAGAGATTGTAACATGGTTTCATCATGGCTATTTTAACGAGTTTTTTGAAATTCACTTCTCTTAGGAGCCATTACCACTGTGGAACTTTCTAGTGTGTTTCCCTTGTCCAGGCTGACACTCTTAATCTTCTTTATTAACAAGACTTATGGATGCCAAAGAACAGAAGCTAGTAGCATTAGCTAAAGCTACCAGGGATTCAAAGGTATTTCCAATTCCTTCTCCTTGCTCCAAATTATAATCAAGTGAAGGCTGTGAGGACACAGGTGTTCAGAATTCTGGGGAGACCTGAAATCATTTTATTTAAGTATTAAAATGGTCCTCTGGCTACAAGCATTAATTTATTAGAGGACGGGAATGTACACTGAACAAATACAGGCTTAAACACATGATATGAATTTACACGGGATCAGGGCCAACATCAGGGCAAGGATGTGAATGAAGAACCTTCACACGACTGGCATGAGATAGTGGAAAAGCTACTGGCATGAAGTCAGAGAGGCTTGGCTTTAATCTGTAGCTGAAAGGCCATACACAAATCGTTTATTCCATTTCTGTAATGTTTTTGACAATTAGTGAAATACAATTTACAATTGAGTGAATTATACTCAGAAAGCTACAGGATCCCTATTAAAAGCCTGGAGCTTTTCTAGGCAGGTGTGTGGAATAAACTACGGGAAAGACAGCGAGTATGTACAGAAGCAAAATGCACTGGCTCCTCTCATGACTTGTTTGTAGAGTGTGTTTCTGACGTGTGTGAACTGTTTTTCTTCCCAAACTATATTCCTTCATCCCAAGGATTGTAAAATGCTTCAGAAATGACTTTAGCAGAACTGTGTAATAAAGACAGAAATGAGTACGAAATAGTTAAGCATTTTCCTTTTTGTTTTTGTACTTTAAAAATTTCTAAGGATATTGACCTATTAAATATTCATCTATAAGTTTTAAAAAAATTACATTTATCATTACTTCTTTAATCTATATAATTAATTATATTTAATGAAGGGAAGCCTAATATTGTAGAGGAATTTTAATCCAGCAATATTGGTTGCTCTGGCAAGGTATCATATCCAAAGACCTTCTAGGTTTGTGTAATCAGGGTGTAATACAGACATGCCTTTAGTACACAGCTTTAATCCCAGACAATCATTTCTAACTGAGGAACAGACAAAGTGATGAATTAGAGAAAGATTTGACAGAGTGAGTCAGAGATAGGAATGGTTCAACTCTCATGAGAGCAGTTAGGAAAGAAAGGCTACTTAAGAGCAGGGAAGGGAGAGGGAGTGGAGTTGAGTTCAGTGCAGTTCACTTGAGTGCACTTGAGTTCCGTTGAGTTTGTGCCTTCAGGGCAGTTCAGTTTGTGGAGTTCAGTTTTTCCAAGCTAGTGAAAAGCCGAAAGAAGCCAGTCTGAATCAGTCAGCTTGGAGAGGAGTTTGACCCAGAACAGCTGAGATGAATCAGCCATCCAGAGTTCAGAAAAAACTAGAAGGTTGAGCTCATTCAGTAGTAAGCCTCTGAGAGAACAAGTATATCTGGTGAATAAAATTTGCTTTTACATAATATAGCACCAAACAAGAAATATTCTATAAACTAATGTGATATATTTAAGAATTACTATTGTTTTAACTTTTCTTTCATTGTACTGTGCTCAAGGAATTGAGTATACCTTTATATAAAAAAAGTACAAGTACTTGAAAAACTTTTATTTAAAAATAAGCTGTAACTGGCAAAGTGAGAACCTTTTCTTTCCATTTTCCTGAATATTTTTTTTAGCAAGTTTAAGATATACTGGCATTCCTAAGATATTTTCATTAGGTAATTTTTATTACATGAAATTTCTATTTTTTTTTATAGCTTATCTTAAAATCTAACTGCAAATGTTCTTTGTAATTGGTCATTTAGAATATTTATATTCTAAGGCTACTTACAAGGATTTCTAGAAGCCAGGAATTACTATACAACTGGTTCCAGCATTATGCAAGTAATAATAAGACTGAGAGATGGATGGATTGATAAACTCTTAATTTGCAACTATCACAGTAAAGCCTGGTCCAGGAAGGAAGCATCACGGATCCTAACCCCAGTGGACAGCCTACTGCTGGGCACACTAGCACAGTCTTGGGCTCTTTCCCTGCTCATTAGTAATGACGGAACAAATCACTAATAACAAAGTAAAAAATAATTGTTCAATTTTGCCATCAAGTGATACAAATGAACGTCACCAGTGTGGGAGGAGAAGTTGCAAGAGACAGAGAAATCTGTGAAAGACACATACATCATAGTTACAGGGTGTAATATCACCTAAGTGGTTTCTGATGGAGAGTCTCTAACTTGAGTCTAAGCATCAGACAAACTCAAAATTGGAGATGTTTCATGAAAAGAAAACAAGATTAGATGGGGTTACAGTCTATGGAAATATATTAAAGCAAATAAATGGAAGTGAGAGGGCTAAATGTACCGCCTGAGTGTAGATGAACCTTGAAGTCCTGAATGCTGATAAATGAGAGGAATGCATTATAGAAGGTGTTAAGATTGTCCAAAAGGAGGGTAATAGTAAACTATGTAATATTGTTTTATTAATACTGATTTCATTCATTGGCAACAGTGTTAGAATTACATAAAACAACCTTTTTAAATTGAGAAACACTGGTAACCTGTGTGATGTTAAAGGCTCACAATGAATGCTCCGTTAACAGACACAGAAAAGTTATACTCAAGACAGACAGAAAAAAGTAGATGGATATATGACAGAAGCTATATACATCGATAATTAATAGACAGATGCAGATAAACATATTTATAAAAAGATGAGGAAATGCTGTAGAACATTAGCATCATGCAAAACTAAGGAAGTACATGCAGTGTTCTTTTCTAATGCTATTTTTGCAATTTTTCTGGAACTTACAGAAAAGTTCAAGTGAAAGTTTTTTTTTTAATTTTATTTTTTTCTTATCAGTTACATTTTATTAACTCTGTATCCCAGCCGTGTCCCGATCCCTCATTCCTTACCAATCCCTCCCTCCCTTTCTCATCTCCACCGTGCCCCTTTGCAAATCCACTGATAGGGGGGAACTCTTCCCCATTCATCTGATCCTGTTTTATCAGGTATCTTCAGGACTGGTTGCAAAGCTCTCTTCTGTGGCCTAACAGGACTGCTCCTCCTTTGGGGGCTGGGGAGGCCAAAGAGCCAGTCATTGAGTTCCTGTTAGAAATAGCCCTATTCCCCTTACTATGGGAAACCAATTGGTTACTGAGCTACCACAGGCTACATTTGAGCAGAGGTTCTAGGTTATATCCATACATGGTCCTTGGTTGAATGTCAGTCTCAAAAAAGACCCTGTGCCCAGATATATTTGGTCCTTGTGGAGCTCCTATCCTTTCCCCATCATACTAACTTCCCTTATTTCTTATGATTCCCTGTACTCTGCCAAAGGTTTGGTCATGAGTCTTTGATTTGAAAACATTGTTACTTAGAGCCTTTCAAATGCGCTAAGTAGACTCCTGTCATACGTTCAATGCACATCCCATCTGTCTTTCTAAATGAGGATTGATCATCTTACCCCATGTCCGCTCTCTTGATTATCATTTTAGGTGTACAGATTTCCTTATGTTTATCACATCTTATGGGTCTATATAAGTGAGTATATACCATGTTTGTCTTTCTCCTTCTGGGATATTTCACTCAGGATGATCTTTTCTAGATCCCACCATTTGCCTGCAAATTTCATGATTTCCTCCTTTTTGATTGCTGAGTAGTATTCCATTGTGTAAAAATACCACAATTTCTGTATCCATTCCTCCGTTGATAGACATTTGGGTTGTTTCTAGGTTCTGGCTATTACAAATAAAGCTGCTATAAACATGGTTGCACAAGTATCCCTTTTGTGTACTTGAGCAAATTTTGGGTATATACCTAGCAGTGGTATAGCTGGGTCTTGAGGAAGTGTTATTCCTAATTGTCTGAGAAAGCACCAGATAGATTTCCAAAGTGGTTGTACCAGTTTACATTTCCACTAGCAGTGGAGGAGGGTTCCCCTTTCTCCACAACCTCTCCAGCATGTGTTGTCCCTTGAGTTTTTCATCTTGGCCATTCTGATGGGTGTAAGGTGAAATCTCATGGTCATTTTGATTTGCATTTCCCTAATGGCTAATGAGGTTGAGCATTTCTTTAAGTGTTTCTCTGCCATTCGATATTCCTCTACAGAGAATTCTCTGTTTAGCTCTGCTCCGCATTTTTTAATTGGATTACTTGGTTTGCAGCTTTTCAGCTTTTTTAGTTCTTTGTATATACTCGATATTAGTCCTCTGTCAGATAAAGGGTTAGTGAAGATTCTTTCCCAATCTGTAGGCAGGCGTTTTGTTTTGATGACAGTGTCCTTTGCTTTACAGAAGCTTTTCAGTTTCATGAGGTCCCATTTATTGATTGTTGCTCTTAGAGCCTGTGCTGTTGGTGTTCTGTTCAGGAAGTTGTCTCCTGTGCCAATGAGTTCTAGGCTGTTCCCCACTTTTTCTTCTAACAGATTTAGGTTTTATGTTGAGGTCTTAGATCCACTTGGACTTTAGTTTTGTGCAGGGTGATAAATATAGATCGATTTTCATTTTTCTGCATGTGGACATCCAGTTGGACCAGCACCATTTGTTGAAGATGCTGTCTTTTTTTCCATTGGATGGTTTTGGCTTCTTTGTCAAAAATTGAGTATTCATAGGTGTGTGGGTTTATTTCTGGGTCTTCTATGCGGTTCCATTGATCCTCCTTTCTGTTTTTATGCCAATACCATGCAGTTTTCATTACTATTGCTCTGTAGTACAGCTTGAGATCAGGGATGGAGATACCTCCAGATGATCTGTTGTTGTACAGGATTGTTTTGGAGATTCTGGTTTTTTTGTTTCTCCATATGAAGCTGAGAATCTTTTTTTCAAGGTCTGTAAAGAATTGAGTTGGTATTTTGATGGGAATTGCATTGAATCTGTAGATTGCTTTTGGCAGGATGGCCATTTTCACAGTGTTAATCCTACCAATCCATGAGCACGGGAGATCTTTCCATCTTCTGAGATCTTCTTCAATTTCTTTCTTCAGAGACTTGAAGATTTTCTCAAACAGATCTTTCACTTGCTTGGTTAGTGTCACCCCAAGGTACTTTATGTTATTAGCGGCTATTGTGAAGGGTGTTGTTTCCCTAATTTCTTTCTCGGCCCTTTTGTCTTTGGTATACAGGAGGGCTTCTGATTTTTTTGAGTTGATTTTGTATCCTGCCACTTTGCTGAAGGTGTTTATCATCTGGAGGAGTTCTCTGGTTGAATTTTTGGGGTCGCTCATATATACTATCATATCATCTGCGAATAGTGACACTTTGACCTCTTCCTTTCTGATTTGTATCCCCTTGATCTCCTTTAGTTGTCTTATTGCTCTGGCTAGGACTTCAAGTACTATGTTGAAGAGGTAGGGAGAGAGTGGGCAGCCTTGTCTTGTCCCTGATTTCAGTGGGATTGATTTAAGTTTCTCTCCATTGAGTTTGATGTTGGCTATAGGCTTGCTGTATATTGCCTTTACTATGTTTAGATATGTGCCTTGTATTCCTGATCTCTCCAAGACTTTAAACATGAATGGGTGTTGGACTTTGTCAAATGCTTTTTCAGCATCTAAGGAGATGATCATGTGGTTTTTCTCCTTCAGTTTGTTTATGTGGTGGATTACATTGATGGATTTCCGTATGTTGAACCACCCTTGCATGCCTGGGATGAAGCCTACTTGGTCGTGGTGGATGATATCTTTGATGTGTTCTTGGATTCGGTTTGCAAGTATTTTATTGAGTATTTTTGCGTCAATGTTCATAAGAGAGATAGGTCTGAAGTTCTCTTTTTTTGTTGGGTCTTTGTTTGGTTTAGGTATCAGGGTGACTGTTGCTTCATAGAATGAGTTTGGTAATGTACCTTCTGTTTCTATTTTGTGGAATAGTTTGAGGAGAATTGGTGTGAGCACTTCTTTGAAGGTCTGGTAGAATTCCGCGCTGAAACCATCTGGCCCAGGGCTTTTTTTGGAGGGGAGACTGTGAATGACTGCTTCAATTTCCTTGGGGGATATTGGGCTGTTCAGTCTTTCTACCTAATCTTGACTTAATGTTGGAAGATGGAATCTATCAAGAAAATTGTCCATTTCATTTAGGTTTTCAAATTTTGTGGCATATAGGCTTTTGTAGTATGACCTAGCGATTATTTGAATTTCCTCAGTGTCTGTAGTTATGTCACCCTTTTCATTTCTGATTTTGTTGATTTGGATAGATTCTCTCTGCTTTTTAGTTAGTTTGGCTAAGGGTTTGTCTATCTTGTTGATTTTCTCAAAGAACCAGCTTTTTGTTTCATTGATTCTTTGAATAGTTTTATTTGTTTCTAATTGATTGATTTCAGCCCTGAGTTTGATTATTTCCAGCCGTCTGATCCTCTTGGGTGTATCTGCTTCTTTTTTTTCTAGGGTTTTTAGTTGGGCCATTAAGTTGTTTGTATGTGATGTTATGAATTTCTTCTTGCAGGTACTTAGTGCTATAAATTTTCCTCTGAGCACTGCTTTCAATGTGTCCCATAAATTTGGGTATGTTGTACCTTCATTTTCATTGAATTCTAGGAAGTCTTTAATTTCTTTCTTTATTTCTTCCTTAACCCAGCTGTCGTTGAGTAACAACTTGTTCAGTTTCCATGTGCGTGTAGGCTGTTTGTTATTTCTGTTGTTGTTGAGGTCCAGCTTAAGTCCATGGTGGTCAGATAGAATACAAGGGATTATTTCAATCTTTTTGTATCTGTTGAGGCTTGCTTTATGACCAACTATATGGTCTATTTTGAAGAAGGTTCCATGAGGTGCTGAAAAGAAGGTATACTCTTTTGAGTTTGGATGAAAAGATCTGTAGACGTCTATTAGATCCATTTGATCTAGGGTCTCTGTAAGTGTTTTTATTTCCGTATTTGTTTTCTGTCTAGTTGATCTGTCCCTTGGTGAGAGTGGAGTGTTGAAGTCTCCCACTATTAGGGTTTTAGGATCAATGTGTGATTTAAGCTTTAATATCGTTTCATTTACGAATGTAGGTGCTCTTGTATTTGGGGCATAGATATTCACAATTGCGATGTCCTCTTGGTAGATTTTTCCTTTGATGAGAATATAGTGGCCGTCCTTATCTTTTTTGATTAACTTGGGTTGAAAGTCTATTTTATTAGATATTAGGATGGCTACTCCCACTTGTTTTCTGGAACCATTTGCTTGAAAGACATTTTTCCAGCCCTTTACTCTGAGGTAGTGTTTATCTTTGTTGCATAGGTGTGTTTCTTGGATGCAACAGAATGATGGATCCTGTTTCTGCAACCATTCTGTTAGTCTGTGTCTTTTTATTGGGGAGTTGAGTCTGTTGATGTTGATAGAAACTAGTGACCAACAATTGTTACTTCATTTAGATGTGATGTTGGTGGTGTCACTGAGTTTCATTGCTTGTATTCTTTTGGTTTTTTTTGTTGTGTAGTTTTCTATTTCCTCTGTTTCCTTCGATGTAGTTGTTTTCTTTGGTTTGGAGTTTCCCTTCTAGTAACTTCTGTAGAGCTGGGTTACTATGTAGCTATTGTTTAAATTTGGTTTTGTCTTGGAATATTTTGAATTCTCTGTCTATGTTGATTGAAAGTTTTGCTGGGTATAGTAGTCTGGGTTGGAATCTGTGGTCCCTTAAGGACTGTATGATTTCTGTCCAGGCCCGTCTAGCTTTCATAGTTTCTGTTGAGAAATCTGGTGTGATTCTGATAGGTCTACCTTCATATGTTACTTGGCCTTTTTCCCTTGCTGCTTTTAGAATTTTTTCTTTGTTTTATAGGTTCAGTGTTTTGACTATGATGTGACGTGAAGAATTTCTTTTCTGGTCTAGTCTACTTGGTGTTCTGTAGGCCTCTTGTATGTTTATGGCCATCTCCTTCTTTAAGTTGGGAAAGTTTTCTTCTATAATTTTCTTGAAAATATTTTCCAGACCTTTGAGCCTGATGTCTTCTTTTTCTTCTACTCCTATTATTCTTAGGTTTTGTCTTTTCATGGTGTCCTTGATCTCTTGGATGTTTTGTGTTTGGAACTTTTCTGATTTTATTTTTTCTTTGAGAGACGTGTCAATTTCTGCAAGTGTATCTTTGGCTCCTGAGATTCTTTCTTCCATCTCTTGTATTCTGTTGGTGATGCTTACCTTTGTAGTGCCTGATCTTTTCTCTATGTTCTCCAGCTCCTGGTTTTTCTCTATTTGTGTTTTCTTTATTGATTCTAATTCTGTTTTCATGTCTTGCACCATTTCCTTCATCTGTTTGAATGTGGAGTCCTGCTTTTCAATGATAGCTTCTATCTTTTTGTCCGTTTCCTCTCTATGTATCACTAATTGTGCCTCTACTTCTTTGGGTATAATTGCCTGTATTTCTATGAGAGCTTTGTTTATTTCTTCTTTATTTGTCTTCATTTGTGTGGACATTTCTTTGAGAGCTTTGTGCATTTCTTCTCTGTTTGCCTCAATTTTCATGGTCATTTCTCTGAGAGCACGATTTGTTTCTTCTTGCTTAGTCTCAATTTCTTTGGCTATATCTCTGAGTGCTTTGTTCATTTCATCTTTATGGGCCTCTAATAGCTGGAGAAACATAGTTTTGAGGTCGTTTTCTTGTATATCTAGTGAATTGAAGTGTCCATTGTTTTGTGGGGTTGCTGGTGAGGACATTATGTCCTGATTTTTGTTGGGAGTGTTCTTACGTCTGCCTCTAGCCATCTGGATATTTATAATCCTCACTGTTTGTTCCTCGAGATTGTAGTTCGGGCTATGATCGTCTCTTTCTGTTTTCTGGACTGGGAAACACGATCGATCGCTGTTGTTTTAGGGCCCAGAGTTCAGTCTCCTGGTCGCTGTACGGAGTGTGTTGTCCCGCTTCTCAGACGTGGTGTTCTCCCAGCGCCGCCATCTTGGCCCCCCTCCCCAAGTGAAAGTTTTAAATAATAAAAAATAGATGTCATACAGACCTGGAAAGAAAAATTCTCAACTTCATATGGAATAACAAGAAACCCAAAATTGCTAAAACAATCCTCTACAGCAAAAGATCTTCTGGAGGTATCTCCATCCCTGATCTTAAGTTGTATTATAGAGCAACAGTTTTAAAAATTGCGTGGTACTTGCATAGAAACAGAATGGTGAATCAATGGAACCGAACACAAGACCCAGAAATAAACCCACAAACTTATGGACAAACCTGATCTTTGACAAAGATGCCAAAACCATACAATAGAAAAAAAAAGATAGCATCTTCAACAAATGGTGCTGGTCTAACTGGGAGTCTACATGTAGAAAAATGTAAATAGATCCACACTTATCACCCTGCACAAAACTAAAGTCCAAGTGGATCAAAGACCTCAACAAAAAACCAGACACATTAAATCGGTTAGAAGAAAAAGTAGGGAAGACCCTAGAACTCATTGGTCCAGGAGACAACTTCCTGAACAGAACACAAACAGCACAGGCTCTAAGAGCAACAATCAATAAATGGGACCTCATGAAACTGAAAAACTTCTGTAAAGAAAAGGACACCGTCATCAAAACAAAATGACTGCCTACAGATTGGAAAGGATCTTCGCCAACCCTCTATCTGACAGAGAGCTAATATCCAGTATATATAAAGAACTAAAGAAGCTGAAAAGCAGCAAACCAAGTATAATCCAAATAAAAAACGGGGTACAGAGCTAAACAGAGAATTCTCTGTAGAGGAATATAGAATGGCAGAGAAACACTTAAAGAAATGTTCAATGTCATTAGCCATTAGAGAAATGCAAATCAAAATGACCATGAGATTTCACCTTACACCCATCAGAATGGCCAAGATGAAAAACTCAAGTGACAACACATGCTGGAGAGCTTGTGGAGAAAGGGGAACCCTCCTCCACTGCTGGTGAGAATGTAAACTTGTACAACCACTCTGGAAATCATTCTGGCACTTTCTCAGACAACTAGGAATAGCGCTTCCTCAAGATCTACCCATTCTACTCCTAGGCATATATTCAAAAGAGGCTCAAGTACACAATAAGGACATTTGCTCAACCATGTTTGTCGCAGCTTTATTTGTAATAGCCAGAAGCTGGAAACAGCCCAGATGCCCCTCAACTGAAGAATGGATGCAGAAATTGTGGTACATCTACACAATGGAATATTACTCAGCAGTGAAAAATAAGGAAATCATGAAATTTGCAGGTAAATGGTGGGACCTGGAAAGGATCATCCTGAGTGAGCTATCCCAGAAGCAGAAAGACACACATGGTATATACTCACTCATATAGACATATAATATAGGATAAACCTACTAAAATCTGTACATCTAAAGAAACTCATCAAGAGAGAGGACCCTGACTAAAATGCTCAATCCCCATCCTAAAGGCAAAGAGGATGGACATCAGAAGAAGAAGAAAACAGGAAACAAGCTAGGAACCTGCCACAGAGGGCCTCTGAAAGGCTCTGCCCTGCAGACTATCAAAGCAGACGCTGAGACTTATGGGCAGCTGTTGGGCAGAGTGCATGGAATCTTATGTAAGAAATGGGAAATATTAAGATTTGGAGAGGATGGGAACTCCACCAGGAGAGCAACAGAACCAGAAAATTTGAACACAAGGGTCTTCCCAGAGACTCATACTCCAACCAAGGACTATTCATGGAGATAACCTAGAACCCCTGCACAGATGTAGCCCATGGCAATTTAATGTCCAAGTGGGTTACATAATAATGGGAAGAGGGACTGCCTCTGACATAAATTGATTGGCCTGCTCTTTGATCACCTCCCCCTGAGGTAGGAGCAGGCTTACGTGGCCACAGAAGATGATAGTACAGCCACTCCTGATGAGATCTGATAGACTAAGATCAGAAGGAGGGAGAGGAGGACCTCCCCTATCAGTGGACTTGGGAAGGGGCATGTGTAAAGAAGGGGGAGAGAGGGTGGGATCGGGAGGCGAGAAGGGAGGAGCTTATGGGGGAATACAAAGTGAATAAAGTGTAATAAATAAATAAGTAAATAAATAAATAAATAAATAAGTAGATAAATAAATAAATAAATAGAAGAAAAAAAATACATGTCAAATAGTGTCAAGGTGAAGTAAACAGTGTTATCTTTAGACCACCCTATCAAATTAAATACTGTTTTAAGCTGCTTCACTCTATTAACTGTTTTTATGTTTTGGTGGATTAGAATCATTCATTTATTACTTGCTAATTAGTTTCCTTGGAAAGAATCCCTGAGCCCTGAAGCTATTATTAAATGTTGTCCTAGCATCTATCATAGCACATGGTGCAACTGAGGCACTGAATAAATATGTTGGCTACATGACAAGAAAAGAGTTAGTTTTTATACATTTGTCTTAATATAAAGGACGTGGTTGTCTTTTGTCTCCAGAGTTCCATAATGGACCATTGAGAACTTTTCATTTTGAGACAGAGTGAAGAGAGAAAATGTACATTAAATTGACCAAATGCATATAATTTGCAGGATACTATTAGAGTATTACTATTAAACAATGTGAAGTTTATATTAAAAATTTATAATTAGGTCAAGAATAAAGCATGTTATCTTATTATGATGATATTAATACTGAGTTGTTGATCCAATGACTTCCCAATATCAGTACATCATGATGAACAAATTTAAGATGAAGTGAAATAACATTTGTTTAAATATTCTGGTTTAATATCTGTGCCTACATGTTTGGAGTTTGGAGGACAGTCATTATGCATCAGTGCTGCAGCTGTGAGCCTGGAAATCCTCATTCTAGAATTAACAATGAACTTTTGACAGTTTTTAAATTCAACTTAAATTTTTAAGTAGAAGAACGAAACCTTAGAAAGTGAAATAAGCCATTTTAAAAGGCTAGCGTTACCCAGTTACATTAATAATGACCTCACTACCCTTCAGTCAATGATTTTAGCATATGGTTTGGTTATGCATAACTTCTGTAATTCAATTTTCACAAATACATCTATGAACAAATAAAGTACATTCTACAGTGGTTTTATTTAATAAAACAGTAAAATGTGTCACAAAATATCTCAGATATAAAGATCCCAATAAGCAACCCAAAAGAATAAAAAAAGTTACTAGGTAAGTAAAAAACAGTCCTGTAGACAGTGAATTTGCATGTAATAAAATTAATAGAAATAAAAAACAATATAAATTTATAATATAAAAAGCAAAAATCATTTTCCACTTTCACCTTCAAAAAAACAACTACTGACTAAAAACTGTCAAAAAACTAAGTTTATCGAGCCAGAAATTACTGCTTTGAGCAAAGATTGACTAGAAACAGGTATTTGAAGATTTCTGGAGAGTGATGTGTTACAAATGTCCTAAAACTTGATTGTGCCTATGGCTGCATTGCTTTATACATTTTCTAGAAGTAATTTGTAATTAAAATTAAAAGTAATTTAATTGTGCATTATAAGGAATGAATTTTCTATCTTTTTTTTTTTTTTTTTTTTTTTTTAGCAAGAATTTTTCAACTGAAAAAAAAAAAAAGAGTTTTCTCTTCCAAATCAATGTTGATTCTATTTTCTGGCATAGATTAAGACTTAACTTGAGGCCAGCAATTGGTGGCTCATTGGGTAAAAGCACTCTCTGGCAAGCCTCACAGCCTGAGCTCAATCCCCAGGTGCCCTGTCATGGAAGGAGAGAATCAATCTCTTAAATTCTCCTCTGACCTCTACTCACGCATGCCCATATGCATGTAGAAACCCATAATAAAAAAACAAATGTAATGGAAACTTTATTAGTTTTTTAAAAGGGACTTTAATTGAAACAGTGACAAGTCTGCCCATCACTTGGGGTTGCTGAAACATGGGCACTCCTTTCCATGGAGAACACTTTTCCTCCACTTAGGCTGGATACGTCTCCATAAAGCTTTCAGGTTTCTTTTTTTTTTTTTTACTATTAATTACACATTATTCATTTTGTATCCCCCTGTGAGCCCCTCCCTCCTCCCCTCCCGATCCCACCCTTCCTCCCTCTTCTTCACGCATGCCCCTTCCCAAGTCCACTGATAGGGGAGGTCCTCCTCTCCCTCCTTCTGATCTTAGTCTATCAGATCTCATCAGGAGTGGCTGTACTATCATCTTCTGTGGCCACGTAAGCCTGCTCCCACCTCAGGGGGAGGTGATCAAAGAGCAGGCTAATAAATTTATGTCAGAGGCAGTCCCTCTTCCCATTATTATGTAACCCACTTGGACATTAAATTGCCATGGGCTACATCTGTGCAAGGGTTCTAGGTTATCTCCATGAATAGTCCTTGGTTGGAGTCTCTGGGAGGTTCCCTGTGTTCAAATTTTCTGGTTCTGTTGCTCTCCTTGTGTGGTTCCCGTCCTCTCCAGCTCTTACTATTTCCCACTTCTTACATAAGATTCCATGCACTCTGCCCAACAGCTGGCCATAAGTCTCAGCATCTGCTTTGATAGTCTGCAGGGCAGAGCCTTTCAGAGGCCCTCTGTGGCAGGTTCCTAGCTTGTTTCCTGTTTTCTTCTTCTTCTGATGTCCATCCTCTTTGCCTTTCTGGATGGGGATTGAGCGTTTTAGTCAGGGCCCACTCTCTTGCTTAGTTTCTTTAGATGTATAGTTTTTAGTAGGTTTATTCTATGTTATGTCTATATGAGTGAGTATATATTATGTGTGTCTTTCTGCTTCGGGGACAGCTCACTCAGGATGATCCTTTCTAGGTCCCACCATTTACCTGCAAATTTCATGATTTCCTTATTTTTCACTGCTGAGTAATATTCCATTGTGTAGATGTACCACAATTTCTGCATCCATTCTTCAGTTGAGGGGCATCTGGGCTATTTCCAGCTTCTGGCTATTACAAATAAAGCTGCGACAAACATGGTTGAGCAAATGTCCTTATTGTGTACTTGAGCCTCTTTTGGATATATGCCTAGGAGTGGTATGGCTGGATCTTGAGGAAGCTCTATTCCTAGTTGTCTGAGAAAGTGCCAGATTGATTTCCAGAGTGGTTGTACAAGTTTACAGTCCCACCAGCAGTGGAGGAGTGTTCCCTTTTCTCCACAACCTCTCCAGCATGTGTTGTCACTTGAGTTTTTCATCTTGGCCATTCTGATGGGTGTAAGGTGAAATCTCAGGGTTGAATTTTGTATCTTAACAGTTTTTAGAAGAGAAAGAAAAAGCCAGCATTGATGATGCATCAACTATTTAAAATAATCATGTTGTGTACTTGAGCATACTTTGGATATATGCCTAGGAGTGGTATAGCTGGATCTTGAGAAAGCACTATTCCTAATAGTCTGAGAAAGTGTCAGATTGATTTTCAAAGTGGTTGTACAAGTTTACATTCCCAACAGTAACGGAGGAGGGTTCCCCTTTTCCACATCCTCTCCAACGTGTATTGTCACTTGAGTTTTTGATCTTAGACAATCTGATGGCTGTAAGGTGAGAAATTGTTTTCAAAAAACATGGCAGGGCAATTATAGACACAAACTTGCAGTACCTGTAATTGTCTGCACAAGATCTGTACATTACCAAGCCAATCAAAGTCCCAGCTGAAGAGTTATTGACAACTGATGATTGCCATGGGAGGGAGAGCCAGTTTTCTTCAAGGATATGGCCACTGGTAGGTTGGTTTTGCCCATGCTTTTTAATTTTCTTTTCATCTAGCCTATACCTCTCCAAATTTTTATATCACAGATATACTGCATATGTGTTATATATGTTATCTGTGCTCTATATATGAACAGAGTAAAGTCTGTTGTTCTTATTGTCTCCCCTTAGAACATATTTTTCTCCCTTTTAAGCTGTATCACTCATGCCGAGAACACATTATAAAATCCTTATTAATAAGTAACAAAAGAGAAAGCCAATGTGAGTATCACTGGTGATTTCGTTTTCCTATTGTTGATTTATCTGATATCGTTAGATAATTACACTGATATTTTAAAATGGTGAATGCCTGGCAACTGGCATAAAAATACTATTCAAACACTCTGTGTCAAATTTTTAAATCTTTAGGTTTATAAAAAGGTCTGCTGCCTGAAGTATAATACATAGTGTGAGTTTAGGACTGGTGGTTTGAAGGCACTCGCTCTGGAATTGACCGTGTTCAAGCACATCTTTCTATCAGTTCTCCCCATTCCCATTGAACAAATGGCCTCTTCTTCTAAAAGAATATTTTACATGCTGAAAGAAATTTAAAAAAATTAGTTAAGCTAAAGAGTATGGGAATCTATCCATCTAAAAAGAAATCTAAAATATTTTGTACTTACCAAATACAAAGAAAAATTAATTTGATCTTACTTATAGTCCCTTTTATACACCTGTTTGTTTTGTGTGATGGGTTTAATGAGAATAGCCCTCACAGACTCGTATATTTGACTACGGTTCATAGTTGGTAGAACTTTTTTTGAAAGATTAGGAAGTGTGATCTAATCTTTCTCACTGAGTTAGGGTTTTGAGGTTTCAAAAGCCTCTTCCATTCCCAGATAGCTCTCTCTGCTGTGTGCTGGACAAGATCCCAGCAACTACTCCAGCACCTTGCCTTCCTTCTGTGGTGCTCCTGATCATGTCGGTCATGGACTCTAACCTTCTGAACCAGTGAGACCCCAAACAAATTATTCTATAAGTTACCTTGGCCATAGTGTCTCCATTATATTAATAATAAAGTAGCTAAGAAACCTTGACAAATCAGTTATGTAAATTATAATGAGCTGCATAGTTTTGCATAACAGGATAGAAAGGATGAAATTTAGTGAACAAATTATAATAATCACAAATATTATTGATAATTACATAAAAATGTCTCAAAACAGTAAGATTAAAAGATGCAATAATTATCTGTAAGGATATGTTTCTTGACAAGAGTAAAAGAAGAAGGAGTTGGTCTAGAAGGTGCAGCCCTTGAACCGTGGAGTGAATAATAGGGAGGACCCTGTACCTCCAGGGTGGTGAGATTGTGCAGAGCTTAGTGTGTGGAGAGTGAAAGACCAAAAGATTAAAAATTAGCAGCTGTTATTTAAGGCCTGAACTAGGTGGTTAGAGAAGTCCAGTAATGCCCTGAGGGGAAGGACCACCTTACTGCATTCTTTCCCCACTCACTAGAGATACAGTTGCTAGGAAACTGGCCCATTCCCCTAGGGAGGAACACCAGGTCATTAATGGTCTGGGGACCTTCCTATAGCCAATCAATTAAAATGTAGCATTTTGACCAATAGATGCTTGCCAGGCAGGAATCGCCCCTGCCTTGGGCATGCTGGAAGGGACCAGAATCTTTAAATCACCCAACTAAGCTGGGCACGGGGCTTGGCTCTCACTGCTTTGGTGTTGGGGGGTGTGGGCCCAAGCTGCAGCTTGTAATGATTTATAATAAAAAGAACCTCATGTATTTACAGCGGAGTCTAGTTATTCCTGGTCTTTTGGGGTTCGTGAACTGGGCAGAACAGAGAGAGCTTAAGGTGGGTGGATCAGAAGCCCAGGGCACTTCTGCATGGCACAGGCTTAGTGATGTCTATGTCTGACAGTATCGAGCATGCAGCATTCGAAATACTGAGAGCCACTGGGAGAGCGAAAGGAGGACTTCCACTGAGCTTTGGATGGTAGATGGTTTTATTGTACTTCCCATGACTTAAATATGAAAGTTTTATCCCACCCTACAGATAGGTAAACTCAAGTTTGAAGAGATTAAACAAACCTTTTAAAGTAAAATAAATAAATAAATAAAACATGCAATAAGGAAAGTTAAAACTGAGAATTGAAAAGTAAGCAATACAAACACAAAATAATGAATATGAATGAAGCTATCACCATTGGTGAGTTGACAACGAACTCTGTTAAGTCAAATGTAGCAAACTGTTGATTAGAGAAGATGATCCCAACCACTGCAGACTTTGTGAGACATATGCATTCTCTGTCACTGCTTCTCTTTCTCACGCTGGCTCTCTCTGTAGCATTTTTCTAAATTAAAAAATCTTGGCTCAAGGCAAGAACCAGATCTTATTTTTATAGCCCCACCTAGTTAGTGGTTTACTAAATATAGACAGATGGGCTGAGAGATGGGCTTAATTTTCTTCTTAGCTGAGTTATGAAACTGTCAAATTCAAGGACAGCTTTGGAAAAGATGAAAATAATGAACACAGTTTCCAAAATTGTCTTTCAAGTATCGACAATTATATAAGTTGGTTCCTCAATTATACATTTTTTTGTCAGAGAAGTAATTCATCAAATGCAGGTCTCCATTTACTCTACACACAGCTTCAAGCACCTTCAAATAATCACTAACAACATTGAAAGATTAAATCTGTTCTCTGACGACTGTGTGGAACTGAAGGATAGCTGTGGCTTCAGTTTTGCCATATGTCATCATGTCTTCCTTCATCCCCCCACTGTGAAACACTAGTAAATGAGGATTCAGCAACTTGATGTGAAGACAGCTCATTGCGTAAAAGGTAGAGGACATATTCAAGCCTAAAAACTGAGATCTTTCTCCATCTGTGAAAAGAGATGAACAGAAAGCACAGGGATTTGATGCAGCACTTTGCACTGTTTTCCTGGGTGATTACAGGAAAACCATAAAATATCTAGCTCAGAAAACTTATTCTAGGTCAGTTTAGAGTGATACTGAAGTTTTCTTTAAATAAACATCACTACTGTAGATTAATTGACAACTTTTCTGAGCTAGATACCATAAAAAGGTAGCTTTAAGGAGTTTAAGAGACAGTGTGAGAATCTAGAGGACCCATAGTCCAAAACTAGACCTGCTTAACAACACAACCTGTAGAGACTTCTTTGGAAGATCATAAATGAAAGGCATATCTAGGCTGCAAATAACATGAGCTATCCATATTTTTCTTTAAAATTAAGCAGTGTACAAGACAATCCTAACTTTTTCTCTTTGTTTCTGAGACATTATAAAAGTATTAGTTGGGCTCTTAGTTAATCTATCAACTCTCAAGAGGGCTCAGGTATAGCAATATGGAAGGCTAAGTGAAATTCATAGACCACTCATGCCATGAACCTTCATATAGTTCAAGATGGCGTATATCCACCCATTTGATACTATTGTGCAAAGATTGCAATCATTGCTGCTATGAGGCAATAACTATCTATCACAAGACCACCAACACCTAAAGCCACCGTAAAGCCTTGAGGAACAATTTGGGTTACTTTCCAGTGTTGGTCAGTGAGCAATACCATCTACACCACCTTCTTTTGCCTTGACTGCACTTTCTAAAATTTCTAACATTTTAAGAAAGAATAACTAGAACTAAAAAGAACCAGTTCACGGAAAATAACTTATAAAAAGTTCTCAATTAATCTATAACAGTGATGTTTATTTAAAGAAACTTCAGTATCACTCTAAACTGACCTAGAATAAGTTTTCTGAGCTAGATAGTAAGTGAATTTCCTCTTTCAGGAAAGTTCATAGAGTTATAAAATGAAAATTTAACATATATGTTGTTCACTTTGATTCTTTGACTTTTATAAGTATCTGTTGCCATAAAAGACTTTATCAAGAACATGGAATTATATAAATGTATTCCTGTAATAGAAAAATCTTCAGATATAATAAAAAAAACCCACACATTTAAAAGTTAAAAAAAAATCTAGGGGCAATTAAGAAATAAAAAGAAAATAATGATCTGCTTATAAATAACAGTGAAAAACTTCCTAAGTTTTAAATTGTCTCTAAGTCTTTTAAGAACAAATTCTAGTATATTGCTAAAAATAAAATAAAATAAAATAAAACTCTTGTTTCGTGAAAAGCAAATCAAGTGCGCTTTCTTTCAAGTAAAACTGTATAAAGAACAAGTTGTTAAATACTGAGAAACAGTAAAGCTTAAGAAACATGTCAAGCTGATGATGAAGGGTTGATGTATTAAGTTGAGACAACTGATAGCAAATTTTGGGCTATGCTTACCGGACAGATCTAAGATATGTGGCTGAGTTCAAGTTAAGTATATTTCAACAGTCTGATGATGACGAACAAAGGTAAATATAAAATAGAATATAACTGAAGGTTTGTCTGGAAGCTCATTGTCAGCGTTCTATTGCTGGGAGTAGATGCCATGACCACAGCAACTCTTATAAAGGGAAACGTTTAACTGAGGCTTGCTCATAGTTCCAGAGGTGCTATGCATTCTCATCATGGTGGAAAGCATAGCTACACACAGGCAAACATGGTGCTGGAGAAGGAGCTCAGAGCCCTACATCCTGATCTCAGGCAGCAAGATGAGAGACTCTGGGACTGGCTTAGACTTTTGAAATCCCAGAGCCCACATCCAGAGACACACTTTCTCCAATAAGCCCGTACCTTCTAATCCCTCCCAAGTAGTGTCACTCCCTAATGACCAAAAATTCAAATATATGAGAGTATGAGGGTCATCAAACCACCACTCTCACAGGCACTTTCTTGAAGCATGAATCGGCTAATGGAACCAAATTATGTGTAACGGTGAAGGTCTAGAAAAGTTGGGGTTCTATGAAGCAATAACTCCCAATATCTTTTTTTCAATAACTGAAGGACTGATGCACACAGATACAGAAAAGAAATCAAGATTGTTCTATATTCTCTTAAATGTTTGAGGACAAAATTCATTATAGTTAGTGGTAGGTACTAATTTCACATTTTAGTATAAAATAATAAATATAGATCTAACCTCATAGACTACCCAAGAAAAGTGATTAGGCCAATCAGATTATGTCAGAGGCAGTCCCTCTTCCCATTACTATGTAACCCACTTGGACACTGAACTGCCATGGGCTACACCTGTGCAGGGGTTCCAGGTCATCTCCACGAATAGTCCTTGGTTGGAGTATGAGTCTCTGGGAAGTTCCCTGTGTTCAAATTATCTTGTTCTGTTGCTCTCCTTGTGCTCGTTGATCACTTCCCCCTGAGGGGGGAGCAGCCTTACCAGGCCACAGTAGAGGACAATGTAGCCACTTTTGATGAGAACTGATAGACTAAGATCAGAAAGAAGAGGAGAACCTCCCCTATCAGTGGACTTGGGGAGTGGCATGCATGCAGAAAGGGGAGGGAGGGTGGGATCGGCAGGGGAGGAGGGAGGGGCTTATGGGGGGATACAAAATGAATAAAGTGTAATTAATAAAAAAAAAAAAAGAAAAAAGAAAAAAAAAAAGAAAAGTGATTAGTGTGGTACTGAACTCTCCAAGACTGAAAATACAGAGAAGTTGGACCCCATGTAGGACTCTGGCAGCTCATACCCCAAATACAAAGAAGGGGCGGATGGCATTCGACCTTCTTCAGTTTTAATAATTCTTTTTTTATATACATATGACCTAGTAATCATGGAAATATGAACTGTTTGAGATTTCACAAGCCATTTTGATTTTCTAAAATATTAATGTTTTTCAATTTTATGAAATATATGATTACATTTACTTTCAGTAGAGAAATTGGTCAAAGAAGACATCATGGGAAAAGTAAAGGTCTGAATTGTTTACTTAAGAAAGAGAACTCTATTTTAATCCTGCCAAGCCATGAGTATGGGAGATCTTTCCATCTTCTGATATCTTGAAGTACACAATAAGGACATTTGCTCAACCATGTTTGTAGCAGCCTTATTTGTAATAGCCAGAAGCTGGAAACAGCCCAGATGCCCCTCAGTGGAGGAATGGATGCACAAATTGTGGTATGTTTACACAATGGAATATTACTCAGCAATAAAAAACACGGAAATCATGAAGTTTGCAGGTAAATGGTGGGAACTGGAAAGATCATCCTGAGTGAGCTGTCCCAGAAGCAGAAAGATGCACACGGTATATACTCACTCATAGAGACATATAATATAAGATAAACCTACTAAAATCCGTACACCTAAAGAAACTAATCAAGTACCTGATAAAACAGGATCGGATGAATGGGGAGGAGGTCCCCCCCATCAGTGGACTTGGAAAGGGGAACGGTGGAGATGAGGGAGGGAGGGTGGGATTGGGAAGAAATGAGGGAGCAGGACACGGCTGGGATACAGAGTTAATAAAATGTAACTGATAAGAAAAAAAATAAAATTAAATAAAAAATAAATAATAAAAAAGAAACTAATCAAGAGGGAGAACTCTTGCTAAAATGCTCAATTCCTATCCAGAAAGGCAAAGAGGATGGACATCAGAAGAAGGAGAAAAGAGGGAACAAGTCAGGAGCCTGACACAGAGGACCTGAAAGGCTCTGCCCTGCAGACTATCAATGCAGATGCTGAGACTTATGGGCAACCTTTGGGCAGAGTGCAGGGAATCTTAGGAAAAAGGGGGAAACTTTAAGATCTGGAGAGGACAGGAACTCCACAAGGAGAGCAACAGAACCAAAAAATCTGAGCACAGGGGTCTTTCCTGAGACTGACACTCCAAACAAGGACTATGCATGGAGATAACCTAAGACCCGTGCACAGATGTAGCCCATGGCAGTACAGTATCCAAGTGGGTTCCATTGCATTAGGAACAAGGACTGTCTCTGACATGAACTGATTGGCCTGCTCTTTAATTACCTCCCCCTGAGGGGGAAGCAACATTACCAGGCCACAGAAGAAGACAATGCAACCAGTCCTGATGAGATTTGATAGACTAAGACCAGAAGGAAGGAAAAGAAGACCTCCCTTTTCAGTGGACTTGGGGAGGGGCATGCATGCAGAGAGTGGAGGAAGGGAGGGATTGGGATGGGAGGAGGGAGGGAACCACAGGGGGGATACAAAGTGAATAAAGTGTAATTAATAAAGAATAAAAAAAAGAAAAAGAACTCAAACTTGTGGGCTTCAGGCATCAGGTATGTACTGAAATTTAGTGTGGGCCCTTCTGTCTTTCAAACACACGGGGCTGTGTTGACTGTTGTGAACTGAATTAAAGGATTTGTGCATTCTAAGCAAGTACTCAGCTATTGAGCCTTGCTGCCAGGCTGTATCAGCCTCTTGAATTTCCCTATTGAGTAAACCTATGATGGCTTACCTAAGGTAATGCTAAATCCCTGTAACAGTCTTCTGCTTGTGATTGTGCTGAGGGATACATTTTTTTTTCTAGTAGAAGCAGAGAGCTTGGGATGCTTAGGGATTGTCTGGAAGAACATAGGGGTCCCATATCAGCCATCAAAAGAAAAAAGCTAAGAAGACTCTTTCCTAAAAAGCAAAGAAACAACCTCAAAAAACCATCAAGAACAAAGCACAGTGCTTCTATTCACATTCCATGAAAGAGAATTTGTCTCCACTCTGAAGTAAGAAAGAGGCTGTGAACTGCATGTTCAACTGGATAGTACTGCAGTACCTGATGATAATTATTGTTTTTTTATTTTTTAATATTAATTATAGTTTATCCACGTTGTATCCCAGCTGTGATGATAATTCTAAACAAAGAAGAAAACAGCACAAGTCATAATTAGGAGCTAGATGTCTCTGGTACATGTTTATTCAAAGATTTTTTTTTTTTCACCAGTATGAAAAAATCAACTGGCCAATGAATGACAGCAGCGACAGCAGCTTCTGGGAAGATGCTGGGACTGCTCCCATCTGGGGAACACACCCTGTGCCCCTGTGGTCCTTACAGGTGTTCACTGCAGATGCTGCCAGTTCTAAATGACTGCTTCTCCAAGATGCCTGGCCTTGAAGAGCACTGGGACTTTTTAAATTTCAGAAATCATGAATTCAAACCTTTACTTGAAATCTACAAATTGTACATTTTGAGTCAAAAACGTGTTTTAATATTATCTAGATAAACAAAATATTTCTGTGCCAGATTCTGTCATTCTTCACCTTTGTATTGCAGTTACCAGGGAACTTTCCTAAATGCTTCAAACTATTTGCTTTATTCAATGGATAATAGTTTATAAGTAGAGTAACTATAACATTTGGTTCATTTTAAGTGTTTTCCCTAAATATTCACCATAACTCATCTTTAGAAAGTTCAGAACATATGAGAACTTGCTTCATATTTCAGAGTCTAATGAAAATGAAAAAACAGAATAGAAACAAGAAAATACTGCCTCACTGTGTATGCTTGGTTAAAGATGATGGAGGTATTGGAAAAGCAGGGAAAAACCAAATGAAGTAGAGCAAGAGGCTGCAAGTGTCCGGGGGCAATCGGCATTTGGCACTGTTCCCTGGGTCTAGTTCACCACTTCTGGCTCGTTTGTTTTACCAGAGGGAAAGATTGCTGGTTTATCTCTGAACATTTTGCACAAGTTAAATGTGACATTTTTCTTTCTCCTCTTATGCTGTCTCATCGTTGTGTTTCTGAACCACTGATAGCCCTAATGCTTTTTCCAAAAATAAATGCTGTGGAACTAATTATTTCAAAATCAGCCATGAGTTATTTCTCTTGACTATTTCAGCAAGATGGCTGATCCTGTGCAGTTAAGTCAGTTTCATGCTATTTCGACCCTCACTGAACACTCACGTTTAGTCTGAACTGTCCTAAAAAGCTATCCTTAAATGCTTAACCAAGCTCTCACTTTCTACAGAAAAATAATTAAAATTCCATTAAAAATTTTAGCCACAAATAAGCAACCAAAAATCAGTTTATTGAATTTTTTTCATTATATGATTCCAGTTTTACAAGAGAAAACTACTTTTATTAAAATACTTACCAATGAGTGTTTCTTGAATGTGAAATGTCTCCCTGCAGACTGATATGCCTGAACACTTGGTCCCTTAGTTCCTGGCACCGTCTGGAGAAGTTGTTCAGCATTTTGGACACAGGTCCTGGCTGCCAGAGGAAAGGCCAAAGAGTTGTGGCTTGAGGATTAAGTTCGGTTTCATTCTAGACTGGATTACCCTCCTCCTGACCCACGAAAATTCAACATGCAGTTGCCACAGGCTCCAAGTCCTGGGAATGAGTTCCACACACCTCTCTTTCCCTGCCATGATAAACTACGTCGCTGTAAACCAGGGGCCCACATAAATTTCTCCTCTCTCAAATTACTTTTGTCAGGTGTTTGAATGCAATGTCGTTAATATAATCAACTCTCTTCTTTTTGTAATGCTTAAATTGATTTGGATAGCCAAGGAAAATATGAATATATTCTGACAAAGAATTTATTGTCTGAACATTGATTCAGTGCTACTGTTATGCCAAAACTGTCTTTGTTCCTTCCCTCCTTCCTTTCTTTCTTTCTTTCTTTCTTTCTTTCTTTCTTTCTTTCTTTCTTTCTTTCTTTCTCTCTTTCTTCCTCCCTTTCTTTATTTTTGTTTTTTGATTGTTTGCTTGCTTGTTTATATGGGGCTATGCTGCAAGGGGATTGAACTTAGTGCCTTGGACATACTGAGAACCTGTGGCTCTGTCCCAGCCCCATCCTTATTACGAGGAAATAATTTCATATTCAGTAGACACAATCTCTACACTGTGGAATCTACAATTTCATGGTGATGACACACACTGGAAGATGTCTGAGGTAGCCTAGGGGGTGTAATGGAAATTTGTCAGGCTTGAGAGTAAGTGTAAGTCTCATTAGACTCCAACAGCTGAATGACTCTCCTGAAAGGCAGTCTAAATTAATGTAGATTTCCTCTGCATAAGGGCAGATAGGCCTGGCCTATAGCAGATAGGCAGATAGGCAGCTATAGCAGGCTTCCAGATCTACAAAAGACTTCAGGTTATAAACATAGGATTCCTCATCTCAGATGATTCAACCATTCCAGAGATAAAAACAAACGAACAAACAACCCAAGGCTACTTTCTAATGTTTATTAATATGTCTGCCATTTTTTGTCATCTTCTACATATTTTCTCACACTTAGATCACTAGCTAGAAATAATCTCTCTTTTGATTTTTATAAAACTACCTATGTGCATTTATGTTACAATTATCAGTCTATCAAATCTGAGATGTTTATTAAAACAACCCCATTTCAAAGTTATCCAAATCGGAGACAAAAATAAGGTATAGTGGCATCCGGTATTTTATAATGCACAAAATGTGGCATGACTTCTGATTCACTTGAGCTATGTAACTACTTGTTTTATTTCCCGCAATAGGTTTCAAGTCAAGGACAGATTCATTCTAATAATTTTGTATTATATCTTCTAAGAGTTCACACTTTTTGCTTTCCTTGAACTCGAAACTTATTTGAAAATATTATAGAACATTTTATCAAGTAGATCTAAAAAGGGAAATTTCCCAGAATCTAAGCCTGTCATTCTTTCTACTAAGTAATAATATCATCAATCTTTATTGAGAAGGTCTACAAGAAATGAAATATAAAGCAATCCTAAGATAGGATAGAATAATTTTAAGGCAGCTGATACAGCATTTATAGAGTATTACCAATGTTTTAGACACTGTTCAGTGCTATACTTACCTCTTTGTGCTCACAATCTCTGAAAGTGATGGATATTTTTTCTGCACCTGGTTCTCGCACATCCTGATCACTCTAAGCATACTGTGGTAGAGAAGCTCTTACACGGCCTGGCTGTAGCCAGGCCATACAGTCCTCACACATGCCTTGTATAGTGTTGATAGCATCTCTGGACGGTAACTAGTAAGACCCAGAAATGCCCTTTTTATAATAACAGCTTAACATGGCTGCAGACATTTCTAAATATTTGTAAATGTTCCTAAATGGGGAAAGAATTTGTATTAGCTCTTTTTCTGTTGCTGTGATAAAATGACTTGAGAAAAAGCAACTTATGTTAGGAAGGGTTGTATCTATCTATCTATCTATCTATCTATCTATCTATCTATCTATTCATTTATTTATTTATTTATTTATGGCTTATAATTCCAAAGAGAAAGAGCTGGCAATGGTGTGAAAAGCAGGAAAGCAGAAACATGAGGCCAGGTTGGCAGTCAGGAAGCAGATTGATCACGTTTCATCCACACACAGGACACAGTGAGAGAACAGGAAATGGAGCCAAGATATAAGCCTCAAAACCCAGCTTTCTCCAGAAAAGCTCATCATCTTAAAGTTTCCATGGCCTTCCTAAACAGGGCTACCAGCCTGGGATCAAGTGTTCCCAGTCAAGAGCCCATGGAGGCATTTCTCACTTAAATCACCGCATGACAGAAGATAGTCTCTGGAGCAAAATCGTCTAGTGGGATTGGCCTGGCTCTATGGAAAAAGCAGATGTCCATGCTGAGACAAGAGGTGAGGATAGAGATTAGACTACAGTGGTAGGTGAAGAATCTACCCTGCAAAGACTCTCAGGTCAGGGAAAGTTTCTGAAACTATGCAGTGAACTCAGGATAACCAGCATCAGTGTGACTCAGTGAGATTGACATCTTTAAGAGATTATGCTACTGTGTTACTTTTCCTGGAAAAGCCAACAGAGAAAAGTATCTATTCAGCCAAGACTGCATCAGAGGCAGACCAAATACATAATTCCATTCAAGTCCAGTTTGTGAGCTTAACTAGAGTGACTTGTAATGTGTGAAGATCACATACAAGACCAATGGAGACCCGTTGGTATTACACCACCGAAGAAGAGTACTCCACCCCCAACAATCATTAACTGCTTAGCTATCTCCGGGTAAGACAGGGAACTGTGTGCTTCATGATTTGACTCTTGAGCCACTAGTGCCATACTCATACACTCCTCCTGCACAGCTTGAGCCAAGCTGCCTCCCAAAGAAGACAGACACATATGTGTTCCCTGCCCTTCTCTATCTTGTGAGCTGCTCTGATTTCACAATGTCATGCCCAGGGCACAGCACTCCATAATATACATTAACTCCTGTGGAGAATGATTCTAAGATGGATCTAAAGAGGATCAGATCAGATCATGTAGGGAGCTATGACAGTGATCCAAGCAAGAAGGGACAGGGGCAGAGGCAGAAGGCAAGAGAGATCAGTCCTGAATAAATCAGGGAAAGAGATGACAGGGTTTGCTGAGCAGTTAAATGCAAAGGATAAGGGGGAAGGAAACCTCCGAATGAAACATAGATTATGGCCAGAGTTCCTGGAGTGGTACACACTGGAATGGAAAAATCTGTCAAAACAAACTGAAAAAGTCACTACCAAAAACAATACAAGAACAAAACCAAACAACACGGAAACAAGTGTTGAAGGCAAGAGAGATCCAGATGGGCTGGTTGTTCCAGCCTCGTTCCCTTTACCCCCCGAAAAGGGACTGATTCCCTCTCAGCATTTTGGGAGTTTGCTCACAGGGTCTTCATTCAGAGTTGGTTTACACTTCAGCTTCCTAAGCCTTTGTTTCACCCTGTACAAATGGAGTGTGTAAAACATTTATTGAGTACTCAGACCACTTAGGACACAGCAAGGGGCACACTGGATACATTGCAACAATTACTATTGTTATTTCTCCATTGTGAAAGGGAACATGTGTTCTTGTGTTGATGCTTGAAACCGAGTGTGTCAAAGCTGAGCTGAGCTCCTTGGGTGTACTTCTGCATGGCCCTATTTAATTTTACTATGTAGGACTAAAAGCTGGATAGTGTCAGCTCCTGGAAACCAGAGCCACTGTGCCAATTTCTCTTCACTCAATGGTTCTAGGCTGCAGCCAGCCAAAGGGGAAATTTGCAAACAACTTGGGAGACAGAAAATAGATAGCGGCTATGTTTGCACTCATAGTTTGGAGCAAGCAGGTGATGGCAATTCATGTACATTGTTAAACTCATCACTGGACCACTGACTGCTGTCCTTTCTGCAAGAGTTACTATTCTCCAGCCCTCATGCCTCCTGGGTCCATCTGACTCCTCCCTTAACTCCTACATGTTGGGCTTAAAGAAACTGTTGTTTTACAGAGCAGGGCTCCAGATTACCCTATATAGGTCAACTATATAGTAGAGAACGAAGCTTGAAGGCTTAAGAGACTAGTTGAAACTCTAGGCTTTTCTTTTTCTCTTCTTCCACAAATCCATCTCTTTTCCCATGTGTTGATGTTGTTTTTATATTTTGTTATGACGGGTTATAGAATATTTCCCACTGGCTCATGTTCTAAGCTCATGCTCATCAGCTGTTAGTGGTATTTTGGAAATCTGTGGAACTATTAGAGGGTAGGACTTAGCTGGTAGAAGAAGGTCACTAGGAGAAGGGGTTGGAAAGTATAGCTGAACCCTTTGTTCCAGTCCCCCGATCTCTCTAATTCTCTGATTCTGAAGTTAAACAGCCTCTGCTCTATGCAACCCCTGTGAGCTGCTCTATCATGTTGAACTGAAAAGATGAGCCAGAGTAAATTCTTCCTGCTTTAACTTTCTCCTTCCATTTCTAATGTCAGAGTAATGCAAACATAGCTCATACAGCCTTGTCTCAAATACAGAGATAATATAGCCAGAACCTATGTAAGATGCTTATGCTCACTGCTGCAATAACTTCCTTAATGTTTTTCCTATATGATTTCTGCTTCTTCAATAACAACCTCAGGGATGTAGTTGGTACTAGGTTATCCTTGCAGTTGATCGTTTTATGCACAAATAAAGCTACACTTTATTTGAATTTAGATGGCTTGTGCTCCCTGTCACCATTGCTTCTTGCACTTGAACATTGATTTATCTTGCTCACACTTCCCACCCCATACTTTAGTTTTCCCCGACTTCATGACAAGTAAACTAAGATTCTGTTAACCTAAGTTAAATTTGATATAAGTTTATTTCTATAGTTTTAATTCCTACGTAGAAAACAATAGCATATCTTATTCTTCAAAGTGTATATTCGTGTAAATTATCCAAGTCTTAGTCAGTCGCAGCCTTTGAACTTCAGCCAATGGCAGGCAACAAACTAAAAAAAATAAAAATAAAAATAAAAATAAAAATAAAACCTTTATAGCAGATAAATGTCATTCTGTAACCAATCAAGCTTTTTCTTTGAACAGGCTTTCTTTTTCTGTCTGTGAATACTGTCTTCTCGTGTTGATGGATGGAGTATTCTGAACCTCCTTGGGTTTAGAATACTGCCTGATTCATCAATTTATCTTTATATAAAATCTTGGCTAACATTAATTTGTCTGAGGATTTTTATTTCAACAATCAAAAGAAGTAGGTAGGTTCCAAGGCCCCATAGTAAGTGGCTCATCTGTGAATCAAACGTGGAAGTCTGGTTCCACACACTCTGCTTATTACTGCCCTGAGATGCTGACCCTGACTGGGAAATGCTGTTGTCACTGTCATGAATACTCTCTGCCCACCCCCTCCACTATCTTTCTATGTCAAGGGCTCTCAGGCCTCAACCTTTCCAGCCTCTAACCAATACTTCATATTAGTCACATTCTCTATACTATCATCTGCCCTGGGCCTGGATGGCTTTTGTTTTAATGTTCTTGGAGTTGGGCACTTTGGTTTCAAAGTGCTTTGTCCTTGTTGTTCATTGACCAGAACACAATGTCCTGTCCTTGTCTGGAAAACTATAGTCATGCCTAAAGGGTCATTTTTGGTGTCTGTGTCACCACGACAGCACACTCAAGTCTTTCCTGTAGCCAGCTGCCGTGCACGCATGCTCGTGCGCTGTTTCCCTTTACAGTTTGATCAACCTTTTGTGGTGTCCCACCTCTACAGTGTTATATGCATTGGTGTGTGCTGCATGTTGAATGTGCACATAAGTGCAGGTGCCTGCCAGTTTCAGAAGAGGGTGTGTGGTGCTCTGAAGTTGAACTTACAGACAGCTGTGAACCAAATGATCTGGGTGATGACATCCAAATAAAGGTCCTGGTATATAGAGAATATATAGGTACATTCTCTTAACCACTGCGTCCATCTCTCCAGACTCCAGAATATCCTTCCTGGCTTCCCATCATGGTTATAAGATGTTTCATTCAACTTTTTATTTGATAACTACTGATTATGTTTTGAAAGTCTGACTAAATGGGTAGATTTTGGCATTGGGGCATTTGCTCAGTGCAAAGTACTTGTTGTTACCCTTGAACAAGTGTGAAGACCTGAGTTTTGATTCCCAGCACCACATAAAGGGACAAATGTGGCTGCCCAAGTCGACAATCCAAACACAGGGGGTGCAGAGACAAGTGGACCTTTGGGAATCCCTGACCAACCAGTCTAATCAAAATGATAAGCTTTCAGATGCAGTTAAAAAAAAATAAAACTAATACGGAGAAAGACAGAAGACATGACAATATGCCAGCCTCCCTCATTCACACACGCCCACATGAGTGCATGCCCTCACACTCTCTTATAAACACACAAATATAAAACCTTCAGAGCACATATGTATAAATCTTGACCACACACACACTGTTCACTCAAATTAAGCTACATACTAAATATATGTATAAAGTTGTAGATGTTTTCAAGTATCCCACACTAGAGTGCTTCTTCGCACCCAGCTACAAATGAATATTTTTGCTGGCTTGTAGACACTAAGAGAAGTGGTTCATTTTCATCTCAGTTATTAAGTGTGTAATTTCTCCAGTCCCACCCTGTGAGCACTAAGACCTGTCTTCCCTTCAGGAATTAGGATCTAATTATCTGGAGTAAACACATCAAGGGTGTTACAAGCCTGGGGTCTCATAAAGTTTCTTCTCATAAAGGCATTGTTTTAATAAATGTCTTCAAAGCCAAGAGCACTGATTTTATGATGTGAATCAGACAGTTAATGAAAGGGCTAAGGAAAGAGAAAGCAGCAATAAAAGCCTGCCATGGCATGAGTCAAATGTGAAGCAATGTGCAGCTTTGTCAGTTTGTCCAAAGGAAAGCGAGCCCTAGACTACAAAAAGGATGCTTACTAAATGAACACAGCCATCGAAATTTGACCTCAATTAGGCAAGCATCTCACCTCCTTTGGTTCTGTGTTTCACAGGTTGTATTTAACCAATTACAAGTACAGTTTCTTTTCAAATATATTTAAATAATAATAATGAATCAGAAGAAATAAAACTATTATTTAAAAAAAAAACAATGGTCACCCATTTTCTAATACTAAAATATAAAATACATTCATCTCTATTTTTCACATGATACCATGGTTTGCTCTGTGACTAAAACAATGGATCTGGGTAGCTATGTGCATTATTCATTCCAAAGAGGAAAAATACAGCCAGAACATGTGATATAAACTTACTAATATAAGGAACCCTCCCAAAAAGGTCTGCTTGAATTTCCCTTTGCCTCCCTTCTGCTCCCTTAAAATCTAGCAAGGAAGAACTCACATAGAGACAGCAGAGCTAGGTGTGGTATTCCCTTGGAATGTTTGCCAGAGGGGAAAAGCAAGTAAAAGAGACACTATAACCCTGTTCGGTCTACATCTTCTTAGCATCTTTCCATCAGCCTCCATCATCACGTAATACTTACTGCATCTGAGCCAGGACTGCCACAGGAGGCTCACTTCTCAAAATGACATTAGTAGACATTTTTCTTTTTAACATCTAATTAATTTACCTAAGACAATGGTGTGTGTCTGCTGGAGCTGGATTACAATAATTCAGAAAGTTCTGTTTTAATCCATTAAAATAATAAGTGTGACATGGAAGGAATGACTTCCTATTTCCTTTAAAAAGCAAACCTGATAGCCAGAAGCTGGAAACAACCCAGATGCCTCTCAATTCAAGAATGGATAAAGAAATTGTGGTACATCTACACAATGGAATATTACTCAGCAATGAAAAACAAGGAAATCATGAAATTTGCAGGTAAATGGTGGGAACTGGAAAGGACCATCCTGAGTGAGCTGTCCCAGAAGCAGAAAGATGCACACGGTATATACTCACTCATAGAGACATATAATATAAGATAAACCTACTAAAATCTGTACATCTAAAGAAACTAATCAAGAGAGAGGACTCTGACTAAAATGCTCAATCCCCATCCCGAAACACAAAGAGGATGGACATCAGAAGAAGAAGAAAACAGGAAACAAGTTAGGAACCTGCCACAGAGAGCCTCTGAAAGGCTCTGCCCTGCAGACTATCAAAGCAGATGCTGAGGCTTATGGCCAACTGTTGGGCAGTGAGCATAGAATCGTATGAAAGAAGTGGGAAATAGTAAGATCTGAAGAGGAGAGGAACTCCACCCAGGAGAGCAACAGAACCAGAAAATTTGAACACAAGGGTCTTCCCAGAGACTCATACTCCAACCAAGTACCGTTCATGGAGATAACCTAGAACCCCTGCACAGATGTAGCCCATGGCAATTCAGTGTCCAAGTGGGTTCCATAGTAATGGGAAGTGGGACTGTCTCTGACATGAACTGATTGTCCTGCTCTTTGATCACCTCCCCCTGAGTGGGGAGCAGCCTTACCAGGCCACAGAAGATGACAATGCAGCCACTCCTGATGAGATTTGATAGACTAAGATCAGAAGGAAGGAGAGGGGGACCTCCCCTATCAGTGGACTTGGGGAGGGGTATGCATGAAGAAAGGGGGGGAGGTGAGATTAGGAGGGGAGGAGGGAGGGGTTTATGGGGGGATACAAAGTGAATACAGTGTAACTAATAAAAGTTAAAAAAATTCAATGAAAAAAAAAAAAGCAAACCTGATCCTTTCCTTATAAAGACAAAGACATCCAAATTTCAGTGACTGGTTTTAATTTTATTTTTTTGCTTTACATCTTTACTAATCTTACCAAAGTTGTGAGTTGATGTCTGCAGTGAGCCAAATAATTTAATGGTATGAATGCATAAAAAAACACAGTCTAAATAAACACGAAGGGTCTCCAAATGCTTTTGTGAAACCATCATCACCCTACAAAAGCATTATCTAGAGCTTCTATCCAGTCTAGGTGCTGAACAGTTACTGCCTGAGTTGTTAGAAACACAAACTACTGCCCTGCTTCCTACATGGCACTGCCTCCAGCTGGGGTCATAATTTTAACAAACGTACAATCTGAGACTGAGTTGCTTACATTACCCTTTCTCTTCCTACTTCATTTTTCATAGTCCCCTTGTAAAACATTTTCAACATTGTCCACGTTGACATTTCTTCAGATAGTCTCCATGATAATTCCTGTCCTGCAGCTCTTCTGAAAGTCACCACTCCCTCTATTAAGACCTGGACTATGATCCTTCCACTGAACCTCAGCTGGCCTGATACAGAACTTCTGCAGGTAGGTTATACAAGTGCAACATACTCTGTTATTTGATCTTTTGGAGTACATGATGTTGGAACTAAGCCACGGTAGTATACAGAGGCCCAGCTAACCTGTGTTCAGGAAGGACAGAGATAGAATTGAAACTCACATCTTCAAGTCTAAAGAAACGTCACTGAGACAAGTCAGTACTAACTGCATAGCCAGGTGAAAGAATCATCTTCAAAAAAGATCTTTAAGACCCGATAAGCAACAGTATATGATTCCACACGGAACATATCCTTCAAACCAAGGCGAAGCCAGGATACACATTTATCAAAAACAAGAAACAAAATCAAACCCTAAAAAACAATTGCTGCTTTGCTAAGTATTGCTCAAAAAAAAAAAAATAAATAAATAAATAAATAAATAAATAAAGGAAAGTTTCCAACAGAGCTATGGGGAGCCTGAACACCTGTGGCTGCTTCTCTCCTAAGCCTGGGTCTCAAGCCTGAGATGCTTATTCAGTTGGCTGTAAGTAGGAACTGGTTACCAGTATTTGTTGAAGCTCTCTAGATGTTTTTTTCTCTTGTATAAGGAGAACTGTCATTGGTTGTGGAGCCCAGCTTACCCTAACTTGTCAAGTCAGCATGGCCGCTGTTCCCACACAAGGCCAAGGGCTGAGGCGTTGGAGGTTAGGGCTTCAGTAAGCCTTGCTGGGCACAGACACAATTCACTTTGGAGCAGAGTGAATTTCTTAAACCATTAACAATCAATAATAGAGTCTCCATCATAGATCAACAGCTTTGTCAGAGCAAGAGTTATTTCTAGAATGTAAATAAAATTCCTCAAAAATAAAATTAAAACACACACACACACACACACACACACACACACACACACACACACACAATTACCCCAAGAAAGAAAGTCTGCTATTGTTTTCATCTCATGTTTTATACCACACGTATATTTCTCAGAGGATGAATGAAAACTATACCCAAGATTTTTTTTTTTTTTTGTTTTTTTTTTTTGAACATGAATTTTTAATATTTTTTTGGGCTTGCTTTTTTTTTTTTTTTTTTCTTGTAATGGCACCATAACATTTAATGCAGATTTATTGATATTAGAAAGATGCCCTTATCCTTTAGACTGTTTTTAAAATGTCAAGAGAATAGGGATTTGTACCCTAATTCTGAGGACAAAGATGGGAAATAGAAGTAGGCCTGTAAACCCGTTTTAAACATGTCTAAATGGCTTAACAGTCGGTTGTTCCTGATAAGGACTGTAGTTATCAATGGACCGAGCCAGCCTGACAGATGAACTTTGTGGTTCTACTTAGTTGGATACAAATTTTGAGAACCAGTGTCAAGCCCTACAAAGAAAACTCTGTCGTGCTTAGCCTCCAGATGTCCCACTGACAATGCAAATCCTTGTCACAAACACTGGTGACCCGACTAACTTACTAACGCTGAAACTGAAGTGCCAGATCTCATCCTGTGCAGGATAAGAGGGGGTGCCCTGTCAGGGGACAGAGAGCAAATGAAGATGAAGAACAAACACCTACTTCTCGATAGATTATCAAACACTGTGCTTGGAGTTATCCTAAAAGTACACACAGTGCGGTATAAACTATGTTTGACCCATCTATTATCTGGACGCCAAATATCTCCAAATCCATTTATTTCCTTAATCAGCTGCTACACATTTTTTCCCAGCTTCTACCATCTGCTTTTAATTACCCAAACAGTCCACAACACAAATTGAGATGATAAATAGTTGATCATCACAGTCTCTCATTTACAGGTGCAGCCAGGACAAATGAAACTGGCAAACTCAGAATAGTTTGAAAGAGAGTTGAACTGACATGAATCAAGAATATTATCTGTTTCCATGTTTCTCTGACATCGTGAGAGTTCATAAACAAACCCCACTTTGAGTAAACAGCTGTAAAATAGGTTTGGATTAACAAGATTAACATATAGTGTTATTTTGGGCAGAATTTTGAAAGATAGTTTAAAAGACCAAGACTAACAGATTTCATGGAAAGAAGTAAAACTAGGAAGAAAAATAGCCCCCTTTCCAACAACAACAAATTGCCTGGACCTCTGAAGTTACATAGCATAAGTATTTCACCAACCAATAAACTGTGTTTACATTTATATCATATTTACATTGATCTGGGAAATCAAATCCTTCTTTTTCCTTTTTAGACAAGGAGAACCATAGAAAGAAATGATATTGCTGAATGTCTAGTATGTACTTTCTGTTTCACAAATTCAATCTTGTAAACAAACATGTTGAGATTATCTCTTCCACTTTATAGATAACAAAAGTGGGCCTGGAAGGTAAAGTCAAGTTGAGAGTCAAACCCAGGACAATCTGTGATCGATGAGAACCATCTTTGGCCTGGTTAATACATGATGAATAGCAAAAAGTTGATAAGAAAAGTCAAAGAAATACAAATACCATTTGTATTTCCTCAAATGGTAATACTAGTTTAAGAAGTATTGATATTACTATTAAAAGATTAATTTTTCATTACTAGAAATCCCATAAATAATAGAGTTTAAATTATTAGATACACACACACAAACATACATAAAGACATGGACACACACTGGTTGAAATATTTAAGAAAATGAGTACTTTGTTTTTAACATTGATTTTTATTCATAGCAATGTGTCCATCGCTAAGTGATTACAGCGGATGTGTTGAGATTCCCAAAAGAAGTAAAAAGTTATGCAAATGCTTAAGAATAAATATTCTAATTTTAATGGGGGAGTCTAATAACTTTTATTATATTTACTCATTATTCTGAAGGGGGTATGGCATATGACTTCATGTGAAGGTCAAAGGACAGCTCGTGGGAGCCAATTCTCTCCCACCAAGTAGGTTCAGAGGATCAAATTCAGGTCATCAGGCTTGACAGCAACCACTTTTACCCACTAAGCCACCTCGTGACCCAGTGTGTGTGTGTGTGTGTGTGTGTGTGTGTGTGTGTGTGTGTGTGCTTGCATGTATGTGTGTGTGTGATTCTTATTTTTCATTTATTTTATTTATTTTTTTTCAGATAGTGTCTCCCTATGTAGCCCCAGATTGTTCTGGATTCTGGATTTCACTACCTAAAAATTAGTTTTAGACATCTCTACTGGTAGAATTACATATTCACATCCCCAGGCCTGGCTTGTGTGTGTGTGTGTGTGTGTGTGTATTTTCTTTCTCCTCCTTGGCTCCAGTGTTTAGCAGGCATGCTACTTGTGCTGTGTGTACTCAATGGAACACTCATAGTGAAATTATCCTTAACATTTACAAATGTTTCCTAGTCTTTACATCCAGGAAATCAGAAATCTCAAAACTTCAAAGTGATGCACTCTTTTCACTGCACTTCCTCTGAGTCTTAACTTTGCAAATGTCTGACACTGACTTCTCATGAAACCACCTAAACAACCTGCTAATGAGACAAAAGGACAAGTTTCTTGATTACAGTTGAGAAGGAGATCTTCCATAGTGTCCCTCCCATTGTTCAAAGAGGTCAAATGTTGGTTGATAATTAAAATTAGGATGTGAGACCTAATGAAATCTCCCACTTTGAAGGATTATTGGGACTGGTAAGTGTAATGCTCTAATCCTTTAGGATTGGCAGGCAGAGTAAGATGAGTTTATCTATTCTAGAAGATCAATAAGTCTTGTAAGCTGGCAACTCAAGCTTTTCTCTTCAAATATCAATGTGTTCTGCAGGAAGTTTTTGAAGTAAACAATAAAAAGATTCACACATTTCTCCTAACACGGCTAGGAAGGAGGCTTTGGAATTATGGAGGAAGAGCTACAATAATAAATACTATGGTTTTCTAAAAGAAATATAAAAGAAAAAAAGTAGGCTAATCCCAGTCTTCAAAATTGGTTGCAGATTATAGGTGGCCAGCCCACCACTTCATAATCAGCCCCTTTCTTCAAAAGCTAATGAGACGTTGTGATGGCCAGCTTTAATTACCAACCTCACACAGCATAGAATCACCTAGAAAGAGTCTCAATGAAGGATTGACTAGATCAGGTTGCCCTGTGGACATGTCAGTTGAGATTGTCTTGATGGATGTGGGAAGACTCAGCCTAAAAGTAGGTGGTGCTTTTTCCTGCAGTGAGGTCCTGGACTGTATAAAAATAGAGAAAGCTAGATGATAGCTAAGCATATGTATGTTCATTTCTCTCTGTATATATATAAATGTCAGTGTGACATGATTTGCTCTTTCCAGTTTCTATTGCTTTAACTTCCCTGAAATAATGGACTACAACCTGGAACTGAGAGCTAAGCAAATCCTTCTACCTGTAAGTTTCTTTTTGGTAAAGTATTTTTATCACAACAGCAGAAATGAAGCTAAGACACAGGCATTAAGCTTTTAGTGTGTGCTTGGCACAACAGTAACATGTTTCACACTAAATTATTTATTCATATAATTTGATTTTTGAAGTCATATTTTGTTTGTTTGTTTGTTTGTTTGAAGAGTAAATGTGCCCCATCTGCTCAGCTCCCGGCTCAGTCTCAATGGTGCTACTGTTTGTGAAGGTGGTGGAAACTTTAGATCATAGAGATTTGCAGGGAAGAAATATATCATTGGTGCAAGATTTTTGGGTTATAGCCTCAGGCTGCTTCCTTGTGCCTCTTTCTGTATCTGTGTGTGTCTATGGAAATGTGATCTGCCAGTTTCCATCTTCTGCTGCCCTACAGGCCTTCTTTACCATGATGGACTCTATCTCTTTGAAACTATAAGCTAAAATAAAGCTGTTCTTCATTAAGTGGCTTTTCTCGGATTAATCATCACAACAACATGAAAATAACACATCAGCTAGGGTATGTAAATACTTCATGTTATCAGCCTTTATGACTACGAGGACACACTTTGGGAAAATATGAAAGAGGAATAAGGAAAATTGAGGGGGCATGGAAAGACAAGAAAGCAGGTGAGGGTTGCCTAAAGGAAGGTGGAGAAAGAGAGATGAAAGAGAAAAAACAGAAGGCAAAAGAAAGATTTAACACATCCCATATGGCGAACCAACTGGCCCCAGCATTCCATCAGCAGCTCCCTTTACTTAGAATCCTAAAGGAGCTCAGACCTTTAAGAAGTCTGATGCTAAATATCAACCATTGCTCTGCCATTCATGGATGGCCAGGTCATTTCTGATAGGAATGTTCTGGAACATAGGCATTGGCAGAGAACTGTAGATGAGCATTTATAAGGAAGGCCAGAGGGATAATGATGTCATAAGGAGACTGAGGAAAAGATTTTATTGGCTATCATAAAAATCTTGGAGATTATTTCTTTGAGAATTCTTGTTCTTACTCCACAGTCCTTGTTCAGGTCATATTTTCATAGCTATGTTGGTGATACTTCATATCAATGGCTATATCACCCTGAACATACCTGATACTGTCTACTTTTTATAAAATTATAACTGGAGCTTGTAATCACTTCCATGTCACCTTCCCTCCACAAAGTAGCTCTGGAGCTATGCGATGCCTTCAGCTGAGCCTGGGGTGTAAGCTCCATCTCTCCAGAGCACACATGGTAGAAGGAGCAGAATGACTTCTGCAAGCTGTCCTCTGACCTTCACACACACTCTATGGCACTATGTACACACACACACACACACACACACACACACACACACACCACAGACATATTCTCCCTTTCATTTTGAGAGGACATATTTTTGGAGAATTATTTTAGTCCTCCAACAGAGACAACCAGGAATAACTAATTCATGAATAAATATGCAAGAAGGCAAATAGCTTATGAGGATTATGCTGGAAGGGTGTGGTTGATGTTCACCGTAAACAGTATACAAACAAATAGTCCGAGAGTAGAATCTAGGAACAGGATTAGAATTTCACTTCTATTCAACACTCCTCCATTCTATGTTCATTATAGGAGTGTCTTTCTCATTTCACATCTAATCAATCAGGAACAACTCTTCTGCCCCAAATATCTTCCAACTTCTGCCTCCCTGAACAGAGCTCTCATTTTTCACCTAGTAAGTTTTATTAGCCTGTTTCTGACTGTTCTATCAGCCTGACTACTCATGACTATGAACCAAATCTCCCAGTTCCTATATTTATGATCTCCTCATATAGAATTACTTGACTGATGTTACTTGATCATTCTTATAGTGGTCACTCTGGGATTTGCACAACTGATCCTTTAGTGAAAACCATTTCATGTACTCCTTCTACCTGCTATCATATCCACTACTGTTCTCTCTTCATTTAGAACTTAAGGATTCACTGTAATAGGAACAGGGACTGTCTCTGACATGACCTGATTGGCCTGTTCTTTAATTACCTCCACCTGAAGGGGAAGCAACATTACCAGGCCACAGAAGATGACAATGCAGCCACTTCTGATGAGACCTAATTAACTAGGATCAGAAGGAAGGAAAAGAAGTCCTCCCCTATCAGTGGACTTGGGGAGGGGCATGCATGCAGAGAGTGGAGGAAGGGAGAGATTGGGACGGGAGGAGGGAGGGAACCACAGGGGGGATACAAAGTGGATAAAGTGTAAATAATAAAGAATAAAAAAAATTTAAAAAAAGAATTTAAGGATTCATCATCAGGGCCTTTCCAATTTTTATTCTGACCCTACTAAGGCTTTCCCAGTTTTCCTTATATTACCATATTTTTGTCTAATCTAATATTCACCACACAGCACTATATTTGACAATTTCTACTGTCTTTTATACTATGTAATCTTTGGGAAAATATTCATACATTTTCATCAATTTTATAAATATATTAATGTCCATAGCCCCTTGACTGGGGGTGGGTTTCCAGTGAGGGCACCAGCACTCTGCTATCAGTCTTTTCATTTTTTTACCTTGCTCCCCACACCATATTCATTGAGAATTGTTGCCACCAGTTCAAGGGCTACATTCTCCTAAGACCAGCAGACAATATAATTTTTCTCTAGTCAGAGTCTGAGCAAATGATTACCAATGACTTTATGTGAGTAATCAACTCATTCTTTAAGTGGTTTTTGTGGCCAAGGGAAAAAAAAAAAACAAACTGCTCTGACTGAGCAGGCTTCAGTACATGCTCATCTTCGGACCAGAGGTGAGTTTTCACTACAGGCTTACCCAAAGAATAGGCACTAGGCATGGGTTCTTCTGAAGGGGCAAAGTACCTAAAGAAACATGAAAACAACCTGAGAGACAAAAACAAAGCAACTATCTGTTGCAGTAAATAAATGATACACTGGGTAAATAAAGATTAAAGCCTTGTAGTTCCATTTACCTACAAACACTTTTAATATCATTTATTTGCTTGATTCTGCAAATCTTTTCATGAAAATTAGGCTTCTATTAGGCTTCTTCGTGAGTTAACTTCAACTTTTGGAGTTAAAACTCATTGAGGTTTTTTACATAGAAACCTCTATAATAAAAGGGAACTTTCCAACAGTATGTGCAGTGTCCAAGGAGGATTCCTGACTAAATAAACTTCTATTTTAATGTTCTGGTTTGAAAATAGTATTTTAAATTTGCCTGAATTACCTCAATAAGTCATAGTGATGGGAAATTTTTTAGGGGGATGGCTCATTCTCGACAATAAAAGCAAGAAATAGCCCTTGTAACTTTAATTACAATATTAAAGCATTAATGAGGACATAAACATATACAGTGATTTATCATTCATGATAAATCATGATAAATCATGAATGATAAATCCATTGCTGGATTCAGTTTATAGTAAGTTGCTAATTTAACCAATAAAGCAGGGCAGAAAAGATAACCAAATACAGTTTATAGTTAGCATAGAGATTCCCACTACTTCTTAACAACTAACAAAGCCATTAAACACATTTACTCTCCTGTCCCCTGCTCTGGGAATTTACGTGCAATGTGGTTGCTCAGTGAAAAATCTCTCTCTCCTAACACCTTTTTGTGATGAGAGAAAGCTGCCAAGAAAACTCCTACCAGATGGAACCAGGTCTGAAAAATGTCTCTCTCGAGTCGGATGTTATAATTATTTTTGACAATACTTTTGCTATATGGCTCTTTAATCCTACTGAATTTTATAGAGTAATAAATCAAACACTGGCTACATTATATATTATTTTGTGGTATCTTTCCAATTCATGATTTAGGACATAGAGACATTTCAGTTATGGACATGTGGATGGCTCGAGAATCCTTTTTATGTGACTAAAACAGACATGTTCCTGGAGTAGAAGACAGTTGTCACAACTTACAAAGCTATTCGGGAGCAAGCAGGTGTGAAGACCTATGGCTGAAGACAATATAATAAAGAGAAAAAGCATGGAATCTGGAATTCAGATGTTTTGAGCATCTGTGCCATGTTTTCCATTCGATACTTTGCAATAAGTAGGATTTCTTCCTTTTCATAGTAGATAACTATTTAGGTCATAAAGTTATTGCATAGCTCAAAAAGAAAATCAACAATGTATGTGAGCTTTGTAACTACATAGTCACCCTAGCCTCTGCATTGATGTTTTTCTAGGATGAAGTTCTTAAAAAAAAAAAATACTTGGAACCAAATACACTCTGAAGAAATTAAGACACATCTGTGATAACTACCCCACCACTTGTCTGGTAAAGGGCAGCACAGTGATAATGATCTCTGATATTGATTAACTAGACACAAAGAACTCTGCTCAATTTTCCATTCCAAATGCAACCATCCTAATGAGGTATCTGATATCACAACTGCTATTTTTATTGATTAAAAATTAAGACGAATAATAAAAATAAAAATAGCTACCCCAAGAATATGCAACTGGACAGTTTGGAATTGGTATTCAATGCGGGCTATTTGATACTCTGTCATTTTCTTTGCTTTGTTACACTTCTGTTTTCTGTTTGTTTGTTGTTGTTGTTGTTGTTGTTGTTGTTAATTTCTTCATCCCTACAGGCTCATGAAACACAACCTCTTAAACACATAAATGTGACCCATGGAATAGAAGATCAAGTGCTAATTTGAGAAGCTAAAAATTCATCAATAAATATGTGCATTTTGTGCTAGTTTGGATGAGAATGATCACCATAAACTCATACACTAATATTTTGGTTTCCAGTCAGTGAATCTTAGAAATAATTAAGAAAAATGACCTTGTAGAAGGAAGTATATCATTGTGCATGGGCTTTAGGATTTCAAAACTCCACACCAGGTCCAAAAGGTTTCTCTCTCTCTCTCTCTTTCTCTTTCTCTACTTCTTATCTACAGATCAGGATATAAGCTTTCAGCTACTGCTCCATTGTCATGTCTGCCTTCCTGCCACCATGCTCCCGTCATGCTCCTGCAAAAATAATCAAAGATTACACCTCAAACTGTAAGTAAGCCCCCAATTAAACGCTTTCTTTTATAAACTGCCTTGGTTATGGTCTATCTTCAAAGGGGTAGAACAGAAACTAAGACATACTTTAACAGCATAGTCCAGAACAATGGAGTAAATGAGCCCTCTTTGACATTTTAAAAATTTCTCCAAAGCTCAGTTGAGAGACCAGAAGATTAAAAATCAGCAGTTATTATTAAAGTTTAAGGCCCGAACTAAGGTTAGCTGGGTGGAGAAGTCCAGTAATGCTCTGAGGGGAAGAATCTGCCTTTCTGCATTCTTTCCTCACTTACTAGAGATACAGTTGCTAGGAAACTGGCCCATCCCCCTAGGGAGGGACACCAGGTCATTAATGGTTTGGGGACCTTCCTATAGCCAATCAATTCAAAATGCAACATTTTGACCAATAGATGCTTGCCAGGCAGGAATCACCTCTGCCTTGGGCATGCTGGGAGGGACCAGAATCTTCAAATCACCCAACCAACCTGAGCATTGGGCTCTCCGCTCTCACCGCTTCGGCAGTGGGGTGTGTGGGCCCAAGCTGCAGCTTGTAATAATTTATAATAAAAAGAACCTCATGTATTTACAGCGGAGTCTATTTATTCCTGGTCTTTTGGTGTTTGCGAACTGGGCAGAACACAGTAAGTCTTAAAACATTGTAAGGCTAAGAGCATTCCATTGCACATATGACCACCCTATCCATTCATCTGGTGATGGTTGTTAGTTCACTTCATTTGGGGGCTGCTATGCTGTCATAAACATGGATACTGAAAAATCTGTTTAAGTCCCTGCTAAGAAGCTCCTGTTTTTCTGGTATACTCTCTACAATGAATTTGGTTACAGTTGTTCACATTTCTGTAGTTGTGACTGAACACCTTCAGAAACAATTTAAGAAAAGAGAGGGTGATTTTGGCTCATATAGTTCAGTCCATCATTGTTTGGCCTCAAGAGCTTTGATGGGATATTGTGGTGCCAGAAGTATGTGGAAGAAGCTGAGGTTTGAATCTTGCAGAGCAAAAGGCAAGAAAAGAGGTAGGAGCCAGGGGTCAGTGCAACCTTGAAAGACCCTCTTGGTAACCTACTAACTCCAGGTATACCTGCTGAAGCTTCCTTAACTGATCAAAATAGTTCCTCCAGCTAGGACCAAGTGTTCAAGTCACAGTGGTGTATGAAGAGGTGTCCTATCCAAATATGATAATGCCATTTTTATTTTATTTTATTTTTGAGGCACTCCAATTACATACTGTTTTCCATAGCAGATGTATCACTTTACACTTCTACCAGCAATGCATAAATTCTTACATTCTCTATGTCATTAAACTAACCTACTTTTCAAATAATAAACATAATGTGTCTTTAACTTTTAAAATAAACAAGCATTATTTTCAAATTTGAAGAGAAAATATATTTAAAAACCAAATAGAATCAAGATAATTATAGCAGTTTTACTGAGTTGTAAAAACATTGACATTTTATGTTAATGAATCTTGTGGGTATGAGGTCTCTATCTTGACACTTCTTGTAACTGCTTGGAAGTAGTACAAATTCTTTCTGTATTCCCTATCTTGGTAGGCGATTGTTCTCTTTGTAATTAATATGACACTCCCAACCCCCCCCCCCCCACACACACAATCCTTTCCATTATCTTTCCATTCATCTGAATGCTAGGTCATGCCAATTCTCCTAAAATCTTTATTTTTGCTTCATAGTCAATCTCTGGGATATTTTTCTCTTCCCTTAGATCTTCCAAAGCCACCATTTAAAGAAGTCATTATAGTTAGTTATATTGTTGGATTGTCTTTGCCCTATCCATCTCTTCAGCTGATTGTCACAAACATAGCATATGTCAAAAGGCACTTAACCAAAAGTTCCCAAACAAAACATGCCAGTCAAACAAAAGCATTGGTTTCTTGAATGAATAATAATTTTAGAGATTATTCTAAACAAAATTGTACAACTGCACAAATCTGCACAATATTATGCGTTTCAAAGCTTTGAGAGATTTTAGACTATGTGAGTATAATGACTCCCCCCCCCCCGATATTTCTTTATATCTACAACACAATGAAGGGGAACCTTGAAAAGTGCAGAATTACATGTGAAAATATTGCATCCTTTCATGCCCTGTGAGGTCTTCTGTGAAGCAACCTCGACCAAATCAGAAGACTTGCTTTGTGTTACTTCCTTCCTAATGAATTTATTTCCCAGAACTGCCACATTGGCTGTGTCTTTCAGAATGTTCTCAGCTATTTCCTGCCTTCCATCTACATCACGTTACTTCTCTCATGGAAGGAGTTTCCGTTCCTGTTCTTAAACCCAAATTGCTGTAAGTAGAAAATTCTCTTTCCATCTTTCTGTCTCTATTCAATATCACTTTGTCTGGAAACCCACAGCACTCATATGACCTGAAAGCCCTTAGCTCAGTTCAAAATGGAGGACACTGCCTTTTCTCCGCAGGACTGCCTCTCCTCTGCCCTGGGAGCCGGGACACCGACACTGAGAAAAGTCAGGTCCTTAGGGAAATTACAGGTCCAACTTCCTTTCTCCTTATAAGAACCTGTTCAGCAAGCACCTGGGATTTCTGAAATGACTTTCCTTGTAAATAATTTGTTTCAGTACCTCAGCCCTTCAGGCAATGACCTTTGCTCATCCGGGATAGCCCTACTCCCTCCCCAAAATCCAACATAACCCCACTCACCCTGAATAAAATTAATCTGCCTCCCGAAGCTAGTCCCAGAAGGTCATTTCCATTCCCACCCATGGGCCACCAAATTCCCAGTTAGTCACTTCTGCTCCCTTGTTCTTGGGGATTCATGGCCAAAGACCTCGAGAAACAGGGAGAGTCATATCACTTCTTTTCTAAAGGTCAACCCTGAATCACCTTTCCTCTCTCTCCCCTCTGATCATCCAGAGTATCACTTCATGAGTAATTAATTATTGCTCAAATTATATTGTGCTGTTACACCCAAATATATGCCCTACCTAGGAATGACAACATAGTTAGTAAACACATGATTAAGTTTAATTATTAAAAATAAATGGCATTAGACTGAGCCCAAAGGCAATCTTCTTTTCTTTTTTTTTAACTTGTGTGGTTTTAAGAATCAAAAACTTCTCTGTTAAACATGGTCAATACAAAGGCTTATCTTGCAGGGTTATTATTTGTGGGGTATAAGCAGCTATGGGATAGCGTATTTTAAGGGAGAAGAAGACATTCTGGAAAAGAGTAAGCATTCCCAAACATGAGATACTTCAGTCTTACTTGTAGAATCCTGACCACTGAATAGGTGCTTGAGAAATGTTTACTGAAAGAAACTTAATTTCCTTCTTGCCTTGTATATGTTGTGGGACTTCATTTGCTTCTCTTTAGCCAAAATTAAAATACATTTTTTAAACAACTGGAAGAAACATTAGTGACTTTGAAATCCCTAAGGTACTGCCCATGTTGGGGGGGGCAGTAAATTGAGCCCCCCATCCTAGTGGTGGTAACAATTGGGTCAGATCACAAAACTTCAATTGAAAGAGGAAGGAATTAAAACACTGAAGGTTGGGAAAGGGAGTTTGTTTTCCCTTCTGTTATCAGGAAGTGGTCCAAGAGCCGGTATAGCACTTGAAGCAGAATCTAAACTTGGAGGCCCATCTTTCAGAGTTCTGAAAACCCATTACATATTTGTTGAAAGGAAAATGTTTGTGCATTTGGACAGTATCTCCACATAGAGGGAAAATACTGCCAAAAGGCATACATAATTGCTTGAATGGAAGGGGTTTTGCTCAGGGTCTTGAAACTAGTGATAGATGAGCCTAATAGGACTGCTTTAAATAAACCAAACCCCTTGGATTAGTGTTGTTAGGCTCTGGAGCCCCCTGGGAAAGGCCTGTCTCCTGTGATTTCCAGTATACTCTACTTCCAACGAGCTGGAAATACCACAAGAAAACCACTGTTCTCACGGTATTTTTGCCTTTTCCATTTCTGGTTTTAGCTAAGGGGGAAAAAAAGGTATGTACAGCTCAAAATTGGCATGTGTATATTGACAAAAAAAAAAATAGAGGGTCCAAATGTTTCATCTTTACACTAAATAGAATTTGCCCACAATTTTCAAATACATTCAAATAAAATAAGTTTGGGCACACTTTCATAAGTCTCAGTGAAGTGGATTTATTCTTATAGGTGATGCTGAGTTATTAGCACATTCCCCTAAAATAGCATAACATAAACGTTGACTGACAACCAAGTGGCCAATCACAGTACCTACAATTGGTTACTGTCTCTAGCGTGTTGTTCAGGAATATCTACTTAAACAGCTTCCAAAAATGTGACATAAATAAGTAAGCATATTTAAGTAAATATTTAGTTGTTTCTTAAGGGAGACAGTTTTCGTATTTATAATTTCTCCAGGGACTTTCATTCCATGTTTAGATCTTTCTCCAAAAGCACACAATTAATGTTTATGGATCTCAATGTGCCAGACAGTATTAAGAACTAAGAGGTAGGGATATAGTGAAAGGGACTGTTGACATTTGTTAGTACTTTATAAATATGCACAATTAAGGATATTTAGATAAGATAACCAAAAGAATGTGAAGGAAGGGAAAAAAAGAAAAGGGTAAAATGGAAATCCCCAAAGAACAATCTAAGGGTGTGACTTTCTTAATCATGTGCTCATTGTTTTATTTATTATTAGTGGCAGAAAAAGAAGATGAAGAGTGAGTGAAAATTAATGTGCTTTAGGTTATAAAATCCTAATTTTTAAGTGTGCTCGGCATTAAATTTGCCTCTCAGAAGAAAGATTGCTGTTGTAATATTCTAGGCTATGAACATAGCAACTATTCCCAAACCAACTAAATAAATAACAAAAGCAGGGGTGAAAGAAATGTTACTATGTATACATGGACATATTAGTACACTTAATGGCATCTCTTCCATAAATAAATAGTATGCTGAAATGCTGGTGTAATCCACCGGTTCAGCAGCTCAGAATGGAGAGCCAGTCAGATATATCTGTGCATGTTTATTTTTGTTGCGCCTCTTTCTGGATCATAACTGTTTAATGTCTCTCAAATCAGAAACCACACTTGTAAAAATAAGAGCTCTAACTGTACCATTCCAAACAATTCCTATGCACAACATCTTTGTCTGAATGCATTATGAAGAATGAAGAAAGGATGTTTGCTTAAATTAGTAGCTGTTCTACCAGCAAGCAGGATAAAGAATACAATCAATAAACAACACCAGTACTCATGTTACTAAGTTAAGAGCAACTAGTCCTTATAAATTGTAAACATGGAAGAAAATAAGGTCAGTGGAAATTAAAAATGTGGAACTAAATTTAGTAAGACTAGATGCTAGAATATCTATCATTAACAAAGACTTTGAATATTTCATAGTTGTAATTCAAGCATAACATATGATAATATCTAATTCTTACTATTTTCTCTGAATCCAGAGTACATTCAAATATAAGTGTTTGAATTATGTTCACCTGAGGAATAATCCTTTACAACTCAGTGACCTTTTGGAAAGATGACTCACATGTGTGCACACCATGACGCCCATATCTGATTCTTCACTAATCTTTGCGAGTCTTACATAGGATGGCAATATGTGAGCTCCAGCTGGATTTCTTCTGTAAATATGGAACACTGCTTTCAATCTTCAAATAATTCCTGCTCCTAGATAACCAATGGTATCTTTTGTATTCTTCCATTATCAAAACTGTAGGAATGTGATTACTAATCAAAATAATGGTACCTAATCTAGTGAGAGGCTTTCTGGTAATAACCATCTTCTTCCCACACCCACAAAAATAGCCATATCATTTTCCCCCCTTTAAGAGTTAACCTAAGAATCCCGTCAGTCACCTGGATAGAAAATCCCCCCTAAGCAATTTGTCCCATTCAGAAATAATTATAACTGGTATAAAGTGTCCTTGCAATATAAGCTGGCACAATGGTCTCTCTGGCCGTTGTCTACTTTCCTTCCTCCAGAGCGTCCCACTTTAGTCTATTATAAACTCTGTGCCTGTCCTCTACAATTCTAGTCTCAATTATTTTGATGGTAATCATGAGGACTGTGCAACTGAGGGAGTCCTGAGTGAGATTACTTCCTGGGCACAATATGGAGGGAAAAGGACTGATTGATTGCCAAGGATGCTGCTCAGTGTCATCTCAGCCAATCAAAACAATTGGACCAGGGGTTTCTTCACATCTCCTCCACATGCCGGGACAAAGATGAGGAGGTCATCTTGGCTCTACCCTTGAGTTTGTTTTTGGTGGCAGAAGTACCAAGGTGGTTGAATCCTCACCATTGCTGTAGAACAGGATCACTCAAGACAGAAATACGGGGGAGAAAGTTTCATAGCTGGGTATAGGAAATCTCTTTAGTAATCATCCAGTGTAGAAAGCTGTTCAGCTTGTGGCCTGTGGTCTCTTTGGGCACAAGTTAGGAACCAAGTTTAGTTCAGTTCCGATCATCTGCATGATGGAAGAAAATAGGACCTTAGAGAAGATAGGTCCATATCAAAGAAAAGCAGTCTGATTATTTTATATCCCAGCTCTCTTCCCAGGCTTAATTGACCATGGGAAGCATTCATGACATAAGTGACTCTGAGTTCTCCAAATCAATGTTTTCATATAGTTAAAACAATTAGTGAGCACAGAAAACATTAAAACAGATCGTATTTCTCTTTCTGGGGTGAAAACCTGAGATCTGTTTGCTTTTGAGTCATGGAAAAGATTGGATTTTTTTTTTCTGCTTCTAGTAATTCATTAATGCCTGTCATCTAAGACGTCACTTTTGCCAGAATGTTTATAAATGAGCAATTAGAACTTGCTGAAGCGTTTTAGATGAAGCTTATTTAATTGATGAATGAACTCACTACATATATCAAGTTGTGATTTTTCTTGCATAGTGAAAACGGAATGTGACACCACAAGACACAGTGCAGAGCTTCCCTGTACGCTGAATGTTACAAGGAGCTAAAATTTGTATGACAGGGAGAAAAATGAAGGTGACTTTGGGGGATGTAAATCAAGTGAAAGATATTTATTCTCACAGCAACAATTTACCTATGGGCGTGTGTGTGAGAAGCAGATGTGAAAGAGAAGCAGGATATGGGATCTTTCTTTTTGGAGAGAAGTTGGCATTATTCCAATCCTTGGAAGTCATTGCTATCAACATGAATAACCATAGTTTTTTTTTTATTCAATAAGATTAAGAATAACAGAAAATGATTTATCTCTTTGTCTGATCAATATAATAATATATAACACAACAGTTAGAAAATTGGTAGGACCAATGGAAATAAAAAAAGTTTCAGGTAAAAATGATATTTTTATTTGCCCACCAATATAACATTCAATAAGCTTTCTGATTATAATACAACCTTTAAAATTCAGTTTATTCACATTGTTTTTCAATGTTACCTAAATTAATACATTTCAGCAAAGTTGTGGGTTTCTTTTTTTTTTTTTCATTGGTTTTCAGGGGATAGTCATTTTCTCCCTGCCTGACATACATAAATGTGTTTAAAAAAATTTTTTTTTTACAAAATTCTTTACCAAATCTGAAAAGCTAAAGGTTATAGCATTACAAAAGAAGACTTCAAGGAGCCCTCAATCAAAACACATATTCCTTTCCTGTTTCTTATTAAAGTGCCACTTAGGATTGTAACCTTCCTTACAGGATATCAGTGCTGGAATGCGATTAAGATAAAACTGAAGTGAGATGGCTTAAGCAACACACAAAAAAAACACACACAAAAATCTCTTCTGCACTTTGGAACTGGCTTGCAATCTGTTGGCATCAAAAGCCACAACTGCTGGAAGGTTCAAACATTGAAATGGGCAGATTTCAACGCTTTATATCTCTTTGTCTCCTTTAAAAAGGATTGGTGAGAAACTGAAATGCTGTCTTCATGTACGGAGGGAAATGAAACATGTTCTCTCTTGGAAGTCCACAATGAGTATAAAGGGGAGTGCAGGGCCTCCTGCAAAGCCGAGAGAAAGCCTTGAAAGCAAAGAAATGTTTTGTTAAGATTAGTCCTTTACCCTCTGGCCAGAGAACCAAGGACAAACTTCTCTGTCTCCACCCTGGCCATGTCCTCTTTATTCAGGAGTACACTCTTTAAAATCACTCTGTGTTCTAGGGTGTTGATTACTTTGCCCCAGGCTGAAGGAACCGGGAAGAGAACCACAAATCCATTCCAAAGGAGGTGATAGGGAAGGCCCAGACATATGAGATGCACTGACTTGATGTTTCTACACATCTTCTGACTCAGCAAGGTGACTATTCCATTAGCTGCAGTAAATCCCTGAACTGTGCAGGTAAGGAAGAGAGAAGAGACAGGCTCCACCAGGAAGGATAACAATCACACACTTTTTCTTTCCCCTGCCTCCTAGTTACTTCTTCCCCTAAAGGCAAAGAGAATGGATGTTTGTGGAGTTTCAGAAACAGACCACAGATATTAAAGTGTTCATTCCTCCTGGTATGTGTCAGGAGTATCTTCTAAACAGTTCCACTTATATACTTTGAAACCTGATGATGTGAAAGACATTTGTCATTGTTCACATTCTAGTATTGAAATGAAGAGTAAGTTCAATTACAAAAGGAAAAAAAAAAACTTAGCAAGCTTGTTACTTTGCAAACTTAAAGACATCATCAGAATCAGTTTCATCAAATTAACAAAGCATGCAATACTTTGAGCAGTATATGTATTGTTAATATTAATTTAAAAATGATGCCATGCACACAACAGATATCATATAAAAGAGATTTATTGGATGGAGGTGGAGAGATAGAGAGGAAAAGGAAAGAGGAGACATGGTAGGGGGTGTTGTGATCCGTAAGCAGGCATCTCTACTGCCAACCCTAACGGACCTGACAAACAGGTATCTGTGAAGCTACCTGCGGACCACCTGAAACTACCTGTGATGCTCTGGGTCACCTTATAAGAGAACTTGCACCACCTCTAATCTCTCTCTCTCTCCTGCCCTGCCCAGAGATGTCTCTGTGAACCTTACCCCTTCCCTTAATAAACCTCCCACGTGGAGCCAGTGGCATGACATGTTTTGTGAACTCTCCGTGTAACTTTGCTGCACAGTCCTAACAGGGAGGCCTAACAGGAAAGAAAGCAAGGTGGAGAGAGCAAGAGAAGAGAGTAAGACAGGAAGGTAAGAGAGCGCAAGAGATAGACAAAGTGACTGGTTGGTCCTTTTATAGCTTGTGTAGGTGAAGCTGAACTGCATCTGCCACACACCTGGTGGGCAATGCATGATGACATCATAGGTTACTAGGCAACTGAGAAACAGGATGCCTAAATACTAACATTCCTCCCTTTTTCTATAATTAAAGAAAAATAAAAGAGGACATTGGGCTGCTTCTTAAGTATGGCAAGTTAAAGTATATAAATGTAGGTTCAATGGAAGCAGTTCTTGGTTACCATGCAAGGGGATAAGAAAGAGAGAGAACAAAGTAAGAGCTCCAAAATGTCCATATTACAAGGTGAGGAGAGGAAGTCCCTGCCCTGAAAAGAACAGGGTAGAGGGTGGAGTTGCCAGCAATGAACTGCAGCAGATAGGAACTGAAGAATGCTGGGAGAGTCTGGAACTGCTTGTCTTGGGTTTGAAGCATACCATTTCAGCTTTTTGTTGCTAATAAGTGTGTAAAAGGGGCAGGTTCTTTTCTGGATACTTCCTACTGGCACTGGGGCCATTTTAGGGAGGTCAAAAGGCTGAAATGTTGGTCAAGTTCAGGAAGAGCAGGCTGTTTTGATGCTATCCAGGGTCTGTGTGAACGTTCATGGTTGGGAGGGAAACGGTGCAGGTTCGCCTTGAAGAAGTCTGTGAGGTCAGACCGGAACACCTGTAGGTAGCTGCTTTGGTGCTGTTGTGGATGAAGAAAACACCTGGGACCTGGGTCTGGCAGAATACTGGCAGAATATATATATATATATATATATATATATATATATATATATATATATA
>NW_026596079.1:34870024-34908192 GCF_907164565.1 Psammomys obesus | reverse complement strand
ATATATATATATATATATATATATATATATATATATATATATATATACACATACATACATAGGCAGAAAACAAAGTTAAGTAAGTTATGGAGAAAATTCCTTTAGGTGTACATTTAAAGCTTTTGGGAGAGCAAACAGAGGTGGAAGGTTTGGATCAAAGAAGAGACTTGAATGTGGGAACCTCCATTTACCCAATCACTGGCAGTAGTTTAAAAGGTTGTATTTTAGATCTGTCATCTAAGGGAACTTGAGGCCAAGTTTGGTTGCAGAGGTGTTGTAGGCTTAGAGGCCCTTAAAGCAGGCTTGAGGTATAAAAATCTGAAATTCTCCAGAAGACATCCCAGAGCAGAATATGGAGGAATGGAGGGATAGACAATTCCCATGGGGAAGGTAGGAGTCAGTGACCTGCCAAAGTGTCCCAAGAGAAAGGTTTGACTCAGTAGATTTGTACATTTTGTTCCAACAGACCAAAGGCACAGTTGCCTGTAGCAGACAGGGTTTACCTAGTAGGATTTCACAGGTGAGTGAGAGGGGGAGGGAGTGAAACCGTGCTGGTAGAGGGGAAAATCTCACCCCAGAGAGAAGAAGGTCCTAGATGAAGGGTTTGGATGTGGGTTGGTGAGACTGGTAGGAAGTGATTGTGCCAACAGAAGTGAAGACTCACCAATCAGCCGGTGTTGGATGTAGGCGCGTAGCAATGAGTAGCCAGGAAAGGGGAGTCCCCAAACCAGGGAAAGCGAAGGAATCCTGCCGTCTGAGATAGGCAATAGGTGGGAAACTTATCTGGAGCCCAATTAAGCTGAGAGGTTGATTGGAGTGGATTTTCTGCAACTTACAAGACTTTCTTTTTAATTTTATAAAGTGATAAAACTTTAGACATGTTAGCTCACTATTGTAATCTGCACTGAAATATAAATTGTAGAAAAAGCAGTAGACATATGCCTTTTTACTAACAGCATAAACACCTTTTTAGGTGAGCTCTGGAAAGGCAGAGGCCTTCTGTGAAGTAGAAGGGAGCAGTAGAAGTAAGAATTAAAACATCTTAGATCCTCAAACATTCATAGCTTGCATTAACCAACTTTAAAACTTAAGGTCCTCATAACTTAAACTTTTGTATCCTTAGGCTTTGTAATGAATTATTTACCATGAGACATGGGTGAGATTTCTATGAATTTTTATTTTCTTTAGCTAAAGGAATGGTAAAAGGTTACATCTGAGATTTGTTTCTTCTGGCAATAAAGCAGATTATGTCTGGACTTGACAGTAACAGCTCTAGGAATGAGGCTTAAGGCTTGGTCTTCTGCTTACACAGAGGACTGAGAAGCCATTTGAAGCCTCTCAAGAAGGAAGTTGACAATATGACCTTGGGACCCGAGGTTAAAACACACTTACAGTGGGTTGGGCAAGCGTGGTGAAGGTCACTGAATCTAGGAGCCATTTGTCTTCCAGCAGGCCGAGGAGCTTGAAGACTGTGTCTGTGGCTCTTGTGCTGGTTGAGCCTCCTTGGCTGGGCACAGAGGACAAGCCTACATGGGAGCATTTTGACTTCCTGAGGCCAGTCTGCCAGCAGGCAGGGTGTGGCTTGTTGAGGCAGCTGCAGGACCAGCGTCTCCTTTGTCTGCATTTGAATTAATCACCTGGCAGAGTTGACTTTTGGCTATACCCAAGCTGGATGGGGCATCGCAGACCTCTTGTTTTTTTTTTCCGAGGGAATGCTGACAGCCTCAGAGCAGCAGCCAAATTCTAGAGCCTAGCTTTTGCTGTAGCTGAGACTCTCGGACTTTAAAAATCATTTTTACCAACTCTTGTATGGGGGATTCAAGGACCATTCTCAGCTGTTCGGATGCAGACAGCAGTGTCTGCATTTGTAGGAATATAAACATATTTTTGGACATGTTAGAGGACTTGATCATCTATAAGATGACTATTAACTTGAATTTGTTCATTATCAAATATTAAGACTTAAAGTTTCATCTCTGTTAAATGGGAGCCTTAAAAGTTATAAACATAGTTCATTAAAGCGAGACCATAACACTTTCTTGTATGATTTAGTATGTAAAAAGTCCATAGTTTATAAGTAGCTTATAAGTCTACACCTACACTATAGATTAATAATATTACCATTTTTAGAAAACAAGACCGTTTGATGGTGAAGATATAGTCCAATGATCAAGTTTTAACATAAACAAATAAATGCCTCTAAAATTAATATATCTTAATTTAGAGTATTGGTAAAAACTTCTATGTAGTAACCCCTGAATTTTAAAACCAACAATATAGAACATTATAAAGCAATTTTAAAATTACATTTGAATTTATTATAACAAACCTGTTAACCAGAAAGCCTAGTGGTGAATCTGATTCATAGGCAACTAATGGGAGGAAAAAAAAAAAAAACCAACAGCATTTATTCACTTATTCAGCAGTTGGTAAAGATGTAGGCAGTTAGACATACATTTTAAATTAGCTTAATTTAAATTGACCTTTATAACTTTGAAATTTTAGCATCATATAAACATCATATTTTGAACCAGGTTTGAATCATATATATATATGTATATACGTATGTATATATAATGTTATAAAAATGTAACAGAATTTTTATAAAAATCCATATCAATTTAAAATGAGACTTGTCTTAGTCTAAAAGAATATAAAATAGAGAATTAATTATGATTAAATTTGTTCACTCCATGTGGTCACCTTAAGATTTACAGTTTAGTAGGTTTATCCTGAATAAAACCCTGAACATCTAAAGAAACTAATCAAGAGAGCAGACCCTGACTAAAATGCTCAATCCCCATCCTGAAAGGCAAAGAGGATGGACATCAGAAGAAGAAGAAAACAGGAAACAACCTAGGAACCTGCCACAGAGGGCCTCTGAAAGGCTCTGGCCTACAGACTATCAAAGCAGACACTGAGACTTAAGGCCAACTGATGGGCAAAGTGCATGGAATCTTAAGTAAGAAATGGGAAATAGTAAGATCTGGAGAGGACAGGAACCCCACAAGGAGAGCAACAGAACCAGAAAATTTGAACACAGGGGTCTCCCCAGGGACTCATATTCCAACTAAGGAACATGCATGGAGTTAGCCTAGAACCCCTGCACAGATGTAGTCCATGACAGCGTAGTATCCAAGTGGGTTCCATAGTAATGGGAAGAAAGACTGAGTCTGACATAATCTGATAAGCCTGTTCTTTGATCACCTCCCCCTGAGGGGAGAGCAGCCCTACCAGGCCACAGAAGATGACAATGCAGCCATTCCTGATGGGATCTGAAAGACTAAGATCAGAAGGAAGGAGAGGAGGACCTCCCCTATCAGTGGACTTGGCAGGGGCATGCATGAAGAAGGGGGATGGAGGGTGGGGCTGGAAGGGGAGGAGGGAGGGGCTTATGGGGGGATACAAAGTGAATAAACTGTAATTAATAAAAAATAAAAAAGATAAAAAAAAGATTTACAGTTTATTTTTTATTTTTGAGAGCATGAAAAGAAACCAGAGAATATTTTTATTTAGTGGGATAGTAGTCAGAGAGAAATGGACAGAACTTTGAGAAAAGTTCTTTTTACTTCACTGATCACTCTTATTGTTACTAGATACTAGACATGTGAGTAGGGCACATATAGGTGTAGAAGCCAAAGCTTTCCCTAAGAGGAGAGCATATGAGGAAGCCATTCCTGCCAATGAGAAAGGGGAAATGGAAATGGACCATGCAGCTAGTGGTTCATCAACCGAATGGCACAGCAGGTCATGGGCTTAGGCTGGCTAAGCCTGAGAACCTCAGTGCCTGGTGCCAGGGCTTCATTAGCAGTAAGGCGGGATTCACAGAGAGAGAATCTCATCTACAGGAAAGAATAGGGGCAGAGAGGCAGCTTTAGAATGGAAGGGACAGACTGGCCTTTTAGGGCCTACAAGAGACTGAAGTTTTGTAGCTCTGTAACCAGTGGGACAGAAACAAGGTAGTGAGAACAGCTGGCATCAGGGAAACCACAGCATTTGTTGTTGTTGTTGTTGTTGTTTTTATAAGCAAGATGGCTGCCAATCATGTGACTGCCTTTGATTGTCCTAAATTAAGATGACAGTGAAACCATGTGCTTCCCCTTAGTGGAGACAGCAGTGAAACCATGGCTCCATCCTTTTAATCCCCAAATCAACATGGCAGATAGCCATGAGTCATGTTCCGCAGCAGTGGCATGGCAGAACCAGGATTGCAGGATGTGGGCCTTGCTCACAGCATGGCGGTCCCTGAATGGCAGCAATTCTAAACTGTCTAAACGTGGCCCAGTGGGTGTCAGCACAATTCAAAAACCCTGCTCCATACAAAAGCACACAAATGAGGCAGGAAAATTAAAACCCTAATTTCTGGGGCCTTAGGCAGTGGCAAAATTTAAAACTGAGGGCGGTTTGAAACCCTTTGTGCTGTGTAGTGAAGTCCACTGTAAGCGAGCTAATGATCATGAAGGATGGGAGCAGATAAGCGTGTTGATGAAAAAAAAGTTCTGTGGTGGGCTGCAAGCACACCTGAGCAGCCATCAGAAGCAGGAGAGATGCATGTGGCAGCAGTGGCAGGCAGAAACAGGTGAAGCGATCATGAAAGAAGCAGGAAATGAGGGCAGAAGAGGCACTCCATCATTTCATTTAAGACTCATGGGAGTAAAAAGGTACTAGTCTTCTCTCCACTTACTGATGAGGAAATGAATCTAAGACTCCTTAAGTTTCTATCTTAGGAACTTAAAAGAACTTACAGAACAGAAATGACTGGGCTCTTCTGTCTTAAGGTCCTGATCAACCACTTTGTCAATCTGCTGTACTCACCTCACCATTAACAAATTCACCCACCTCATAAACTGATCAGTAAATGCTTGTACATTAACCAGAATTAAGAGTGGGAATAAAAACAATGTATATAGATGGTGAATGTTAGAAAAGTCCTGTCACTCAGCCTCAGTGTTTATGGACACTGCACGATTACATACTATGAGCTGAATAGTAAAGAGGCAAAATAACCATGGGATTAAAACAACAGATTTGTCAAAAGAAATGTGTGTATTTATAAAAGTAGCAAGTAGAGGGGACAGTGACAGAGAGTATATCTGTCAAATGTAAACATCTTTGGTGAGAGATTGGGTTCTGTTAAATGAAGCAATAAAAGAATGGAAGTGCAGGTCCAGCTCAACACTAAGCATTTACACTATGGGAACTTTTACATTACAAAGGATTCTCAAGGAAAACACTTCAGACATTTAAAAATAGACTGCATTTGTAAGAGAAAAGAAAGAATATGTTCATACAAAGACATATTTATTTGTAGCAGCTTTATTTGTAATTGTTTCAAATTGGCAAGAACCTCAATGACTACCAACAACTAAGCAAACCAAAAATTGAAGCATATCTGTACATAGAATACTATTCATCAAAAAAAGAGAGAATCAGCTATTAAGACATCCGCTCACATGGAAAGATCAATAACCATGCTGAGTTCAAAAAATGGCAAGATGTAAAAATATTGTATGCTTAGATTCTGTTTATTTGAAAAGTCTACAAAGTAGTCAGTATTAGGTCGAGAGAGGATTAGGAAAGGGACATCATGATACTTAGGAGTCGACACAATATGTTCATTGTGCAACAATAATGGTGATTTCCTGGCATATGAAAATTGCCAAATGTGTTCTGAGTTTTAAATATATAGCTTATTTTACAGCAATCGTACCACATTAACCTTGTTTTAAATGGAGAGTACGGAACATAAATGTGTGAGGATGTATGACTCTGTCCCAACAACCAAAAGAGCAGAGTGCCATCTTCCCCAGACATTGTTCTCATTAATTCTTCTAGCTACCTACTTCTCTTTTAATAGGCCACTCTTTCTACATCCTCAGACCAGTTAGTGACCTGCCACCTGGAGCAAAGAATTAAGATACAAGCCACTCACAATCCCATCACACAGAGAAAGCAACAAGAGACTTTCTTGCCAGGGTTTGATACCAGGATTTTACTCTCTGTCCTTCAATTAGCTTTGACTAGGCTCACATCATTTGCACCCGGTCTCAATGACATTTTAATCTTTGAGCTTTCAAAGCCCACACAAGTAGCCAACATGTTACACGCTTATTTAATTATCTGTTGACTTTAGTTTTCTATTTAAATTTCTTTTTTTTAAAAAAATAAACATTTTAGGTGAAGTCCTACTCTTCATTGTGTTCCCTTTTCATTTTCAACAGCAGTAAGCTAAATCCAGAAATTAGCACCTATTGTGGGTTATACCTCTTCATTATGTATATGCTTTGTGTTTTTAAATTTTTAATTAACTATTTTTTATTAATTAGAGTTTATTCACTTTGTATCCCACCTGTAGTCCCCTCTCTTGTCCCCTCCCACTCTCCCTCCCTCCCTCATCTCCCCCTATACCCTTCCACAAGTCCATTGATAGAGGAGGTCCTCCTCTCTTTCCATCTGACCCTAGTCTATCAGGTCTCATCAGGACTGGCTGCATTGTCTTTCTCTGTGACCTGGTAAGGCTGTTTCCCTCTCAGGGGGAGGAGATCAAAGAGCTAGCCACTGAGTTCTTGTCAGAGATAGTCTCTGTTCCCATTACTAGGAAACCAACTTAAAAGACCCATAACCTCCGTCACGAGCAATATCATATTTCAGCTTACTTTTTCTATTCACATGTTTTTGAGATTTGTTCGTGTTAACATTTCGTTTGACAATGTTGACCTGAATAAGTAAATCAGTTTAGCAATCCTGGTTCACTTTAAATTTTACATGATTATTCTCCATGTGCTACTTCTTCCAGACAAGTAGGTCTTGTCTGGAAGGCTCTTCACAGAAGTTTTTAGCAGGCTGTCTTTTCTCTCTCTCTCTCTCTCTCTCTCTCTCTCTCTCTCTTTCAGGTTATATCAATCTGCCCTGTCCTATCCTCTCCTCCCCTTCCCTTTATTTTCCTCTTTTCCCTTCCATACATTTCCCTCTCATCCCTACCTCCCTCTCTTCTCTTTCTGTTCTCTTAGCACTTAGTTTTCATCTTGTCCATTTGTTTATTTTATGACTCTCCAAGTCCACCTCACATTCTTTGTGGTCAGATGTGCTGTCTTTCATAAAGAGCTATCCACATTGTTTAAGACTTTGAAATCCTTTCTTCAGTCTCTGAAAATTTTCTTCCCATTCTCAATTCAAACAAAACACAAAATACTTATCATTGAGTTTGATTAGTAAAACATACACTTTAGTTTACAGCAAAACAACTCATGGTGAGTTTCATGAAGTTTCATATGATTTATGTAAGACATAAGTCACTGTTGCAAATGTCTAAATATCTTTGAAAGTATTAGAAATTTGAAAAATTCTACATGTTCACATGATTATAACTATTTTAAATTTTATAGAGCTAGCCTTTCAATAACATAATGAGACTGGGATATTTAGATAAGACCTGAAGGTACTGAAGAAAGCATACTAACGCATGCTGTCCTGAAGCATTGCAGGGGTCCTGTAAGAAAAATAGTGATTTCTCTGAGCTCAGAATAATGTAGTAATTATTTTTCCAAAGAACTCCACAAAACAAATATTTCCCCAAAAGAACATTACAAAGTAGACATTATTTACTCTATTTTACGTACAAAACAAAAATGCTTGGAAGGAGTAATTAATGAAGAACTACAAAATAGTCATATGTTTGTATAACTTTAGCCTTTACACTATATTGGAAATCAGATATAGCATAAATTAGAAAATAAGAGTTGCCTTTAACCCATATCCAAATATCACCATTATTAATATTCAAATTAAATTTTCTCCATGACAACATAAGATTATATTTCAAGACTTTTATTTATCTTTCACTTAATCTTATATCTGTCCTATAACATGATTTTGATGACTGAGCATTCCTTAGTCTTGTGAGTCAATTTTACAAACTTTTTCCTTCTGAAAATGTCCTCACCTCAGTTCTAACTCCTCTATTTGCACTAACGAACTAGAGTATTTTTTTAAAAAATCATATCATGATCTAAACCATATGTTTAAATGAGAAAACATAATATTTAGAGGAAATACTCGGGATAAATTAATACTTAATAGAAAAATGACTACCTCAGGTTTGACTCAACTGTTTTTTAATTTAAAATTCCTTAAATACCATTCATGATAATATGATGAATGTGTTAATGATTTTACGGATCCTCCCCAAGAAAAGGCTCAGAGCATGTCTCCTGACAATGAAAATACAAATGCAGAAATATGGCTCTGTGGATTATTTTTTGTGTGATGGGATGAAACATTGATAATTCAGCAACAGAAGCAGCACAGTAGTAAAATGGCCATTAAAAATACAGACTGACCTGTGTGTTACAGAAGGTCATTGCCCTGATGAATTAGACTGTCTCCAGATCCTAAGAGTATGTATGCCAGACTCCAACTTCATAACTCTAACTTGATACAAACTAAGGATGGGGCAACTGCAGATTTAAAAAGCCGTTCAGGAAAACAACAAAGCATTGTAATCATGATAAGCTGAGAAAAGGTGTTGATGAAATTATGCCAAACATTTGACTAGTGCATTAAACAAAGCTCTTTAAGTAAAACAGTATATGTAGGTTCCACATATATTTAAAGGTATTCTTTGTGCTGGGAGATATTTTTAAAAAGCAAATAAATCTTACTTTGTAGGTGTCATATTCTGTATTACATATGTAATAATACCCCTAAGTATGCCCAGATTAAAATGAAAATATCCACGTATTTACTCTTCAATCCAAGAATTTTTAAATGTCACTGTGTTTGCGTGTGTGTATGTGTGTGTATGTTTGTGTGAGGAAAGAGAGAGAGAGAGAGAGAGAGAGAGAAAGGAAGAGATGTGTGTTGGAGTGTAGTGTTCATAAAAGCCAGAAGAGGGTATTGGATCTTCTAGGACTGGAGTCTAGGCAGTGGCAAACCACTCAGTCTGGTGCAGGGAACAAAATCCTTTTTGAAAGAACAGCAAGTACTCTTCACTGAGGTGCCACCTCTCCGTAGCTAAGTCTGACTTTTCATGGACATGCTCATTAGCAACAGTTAGCACACAGCACATCTAATCACCAGCCCGGACAATGGTTTTCGACTTACACAGGCCTTGCACATTTCCTCTCACACCGAGAAGGTCAGGCAGCATGCCTAATAAGGAAGAGGTTTTGATTTCTCTGTGAGACAATTTTATATAATGAGGAAAGTGAAGGAGATTAGTTTGGAAATTTTTATATCCTATTTTTGAAAGGCCTTTACTCAAGACAACTGCTTATGATTATCATGATGATTTGGATTTAATTATTTTTTGATCTTACAATGTAAGGTCTTTAGAGACTGCTAAGTGTGTAGAGCTGTCACCTTATTACTTTACTTTCATTTGAAATACTTCTCTAATTCTTTAACATATGATTCGGATTGTCACTCTGAATACCACTATTTTGGCAAATAAATATAAAAAGCTGTTTGCTATTATCTTTCTCCTATACCTGTTTTTGAAATTGGTAAAGTATGTAAATATCTTTTGGTTCTAGGATCTAGTTTCCACGGTAACCAAAGTCATAATGAGCTAGTTAACTTATTCAGTAAAGGCTTAAGGGTTGTAATCACACAAGTGACGAGTGCCTCTGCAAGAGTGAGGCATTTGGTAAAAACTAAGTTTCCTGTCGTTAGTAATTCACTCTTGCTTAACCTTTTTATTGATGTGATATTTTTGTGCCATCAGCAGATCCTGACTAAACACATTTGATTTGGCTCTTTAAAAATGTCCATTTCAGGATCCAACACTAGCATTCAATTATCCAGCTATTGTAATGAAAAAGCAGTGTAACCAAGATTTTGTAATTGCTGAAATAATGCCTTTTATTTTACCACAAACGTTGCCCAGTTTGCCTTAGACTGACAGTGTTTCTGCTTAATCTAGAACATGCCTAATGTCTTGTCTCAACCTTCAGCTCCTTGAGCTTACACTGTCTTGAGTTTTAAGAGAATTATGCTTCATGCACAGCAATGTCCTTCTGGACTACATAGTGGGGCCGGTGGCAGTTTTTATTTGATTTAATCAATCTAACTATGTTATGCAATTATATTCTGTAAACTTGAGCAAGAAAGGGGGAAACTTCACCTCTGTAAAATGTTATCATAGCGTGCATCTCGAATCTTGGGGGAGAGGGAGGGGCTTTTCCTGCTGGTGTCATCTACAGGAATCCACGAGATGACTACCCCTTGTCACCGAAGACCAACGCTTTCTTTGTGGACTAGATCATTCCAGTGGTAAATCTGAAACAGTGGAGAGAAACTCTGAGCAAAGATAAGCATCACTGTGCTTGTTTACAGAGAACTCACACAGAGAAATTTACTTAAGGGAAAAGGGCTGGCAGCCTTTGGAAATGGCAGAAACTAAGGATTTTTATGCCAGACTCTCCTGTTTACAAAAAAAGAAGGCACTCTTGGGTAAGTGGTGAGTTTAAGATTGCTAGATTGACGTCCTCAGGCAGGGTACAGTTTCCCCAAACTTGTTCCTTTTGTTCCTTGTGTGTGACTTTGCAGATGTGCCCGTGAATCTAGGTTTCTCCTTATCTGATAATGCCCATCAGCATATAATAAATGAGACATGAGTTGGGTTTTATGCATAGTAACTAGAGACAAGGTCAATATCGTGTTAAAGAAATTCTTTGTTACTAAGCAGGTTGAAATGTACACTGCTTGCCCAGATGGTGGCTTTCTTCACTTCTGACCTATATATCCAGATGCTCCCTAGATAGCAAAACACAACTTCTTTCCCAACTCAATTTATCCCTGTCAATTAGGCCAAACAAAATGTCAAGGGATCACAAGAAAGAATTGTTGAGCATAGTGTTTTTGTGTCCTGACAATTGACTGATCCACTGGATCCCGTGGTTTTTCAAGTAAGTGCTTTTCTTTTTATAGCATGTGTTCAGTATGACAAATACTGCACAACAACACAGTGTTGGCCTGGCTTCAGTTCCCATTGGTACTCTGTGGAATAGGATTACTTTATGGTAACTAGACGCTTCTTCCTGAAGGATGCCCATGGGAAGTTAAGATTGCATGCCAGGCATTGGTGTTCAGGAAAAGTAGAATCCAAGTGTCAGATACTCCAGAAAGACACCCTGACAAATGACTCAGGGTATCTGAGAGTTAGCAGGAGAGCCAGTGACCTTGGCCTTCCTTGACAGGGGTGACTGGAGAGGTTTCTGGGGAAGCTCTCCTTCATGTTGTCTTATCCAACAGTGAAAGAAATTTAAAACTGATAAACTTGATTAATGCTATTCAACTGAGAATTACATTTATCAGGATTTATTTAGCTCAGAGCTATATCCTTGGGACATCAGGTATACCTACCACATAGAAGAAATGGAATAAATATTGAATGAATTTTTCTAAAACTTGATTTCTCAGTTAAAACTGACTCTTCCTTCAATTACTTCAGGATGGAGCAAAGTTACCACCTTATACCTTTCATCTAATTTAAGCATTTTTAAAGCTCTTGAAAACAATTTTATTGCACAATTTAAAGAAAACATGAGCAATATTTTTTTAAGGAAAATGCATTAAATGACATTTAAAATGATCTGTGATGAATGGTCTATGGAAAAACCAACCATATCCAGCTTTCTGCTGTTCTTACAGTTCATTTTCTCATCTGCAGATAATGGCAATAATTTACAATGTAATGTAAAAATATATAAGACCTCCTAGCTAACCAATATCTATATCACCATATACCCACCTACCATCAATTATCATCAGTCAAAATATGCATGGAAATTATTTTGTTAGAATGTCTAATATTATTCTTCCTTTCCCCAAAATGTTTAAGTCTGATTATAATCCACTTTTGTTGAGATTTTAAAATTTTAGTTGCTGAACAAATTATTACATAATCTATTTTCTTGATTCTGAGTTTAACAAAGTAAAAAATAATGCATCAGTGCTTTGGCCACCCAGCTCTCACAGAAAATATATCCTGCTGAAATATAGGTAGATGTGAATCTCCTGTATCAGTATGCATAATACAGTCTGTGCTTTTTCACTACACAAATGTCAGTTTTTACTAAAATTAATACAATGTCTAAATCATAAAGTGAATTTGGAAGATTTTTGCCATTTTGTATACTTCGACACTTTGGAAATTCTAATTAATATATGTATCAAAATGTAGGTCAAATAGGTTTGAAAATGTCTGGAGCTAGCAGTTTTTGGTTGGGATCTCTCTGCTCAATTTCCAAGTGTACGGAAAAAGGGTGACTTAGAGATTGTACTGTCTCCTAGAGTCAGAGTTGAATTAACTTTTAGTATTCTTGTAGTTTCTTTTACAGTTAATTTCTTCTTATAATTTCTTGTGTGGTATTTTTGCATCAATTTGACATTTTTAATTGAATACACAAATTTGAATATGATTATTATTACTTTTTCTTCTAAGGCAATTAATCTTTTCTTCTAAACTTAATGTCTCTCACATTTTGTTGAGTATATTTTATTATCATTATGTTAATACCTTGGTTTGTTTGAATATTTCACTTTTTTTTTACAGCTCATTAGCCTTGTATTTAAATCCTAAAACTCAAAGAATTTTAGTTGTATTCAATGCCTCCAAGATATGTTTTCATTAACATGTTTCTCTACGTATTGTATAATATCTATTGAGATATTTTATTGGACTGAGATAGTAAGATAAAGTTTTAAATTTTACTATTTTTTGTTTTCTTTTAACACCATCATATATATTTTTATAGGTTTTAGTTTTATTGCATATATTATTTGCTTTTTCAGTAATTTTTTTCAGTTAGATTTTTTTCTCTATTTGGGTTCATAGTTAATTTTCTTTGTTTTTTTTTTTTGTTAATTTTCATTACTATTATAGTCATATGAAATAAGAATTTTGAGTACCTGTGTTTGTCTCTGCATGTGCATATGTGAGCATATGAACCTAGATTGCCCCTCCCCCCTCCCTTTTAGCTCTAGTGGGCTATTGCCAATTCTGAAATATTAACCAAAATCTCCCTTTGCAACTCTTTTTCGGCTATTCTTATGAAGAAAATGAAGAAAATTCATGGTATCTTTTTCACTCAATGAATACTAATGTTATACTGTTTATTAATACTTTGACTTACACATTTTAACGTTAAAACATTTCTGTAGTTGATGTTTTGGAGCATGAATTCAGTCTTCCAGTTAGTACACTGGGTGCAAGCTCCTCTTTCTTATTTGCACTGACCTGGTGTGTGTTTACACACTTTTTTATTTCTTTTCATGACTCATTTGTTTTAGGTGTGGCCCTGTGTACAACACACAGCGTCATGCTGAAGTTTTTGTGATCAGTCTAGAAAGCTTTTCTTTCTTCTCTTTTCTTTTCAGATTTGAGCTTGTCAAACATGCACTTTTTACCGTTGAATGACAACTCCACCTTCACAGATACTTTTTTGTAATCAACAAGTGAATAAAAGCCTCAATTGCTGGGACACCATTTTTAGGTTTAGCCCATCATTGATACATTTACTTAGTGCATTTTCACTAGCTTTTTTCTCTCTGCCATTACCTTTATTCTTTTTCTCTGCTACCAAATTTTAACCAATATTTCTCAATATTTAAATTTGAGGCTTCGCTATTCTTTTAGTTTTTAGAACATTTCACAATTGTCGCTGGGTTTCTACATTTTTAGTTCCACCTTTTCTTTGGTATGTTAAATGTCTTTAAATTCTTCTTTCTATATTGATTTCCTGTGATGTTGAAACTTTATTATATAGTTTTGAATTTTAAAACTTCATAGACTGCTGTTTTTTACAATCATGAAAGAAAGTTCTTACAAAAAAAGAAATAAAATAAATGAGAGGTTTTAAATGCCTTTTGATCCTTGATCAATTCATTTATCAGCTTGACATTTTTATTGCAGTTACATAAAATAAGAACTAATTCATTCAGAGTATTTTCTCCTACATTTTGTTGCTATAAATTCTAGAACTCCTGCTCAGATGTAGCCCAAGGCAGCTCAGTATCCAAGTGGCCTTCCTAGTAAGGGGAACAGGAATGTCTCTGGCATGAACTCAATGGCTGGCTCTTTGACCTCCCCAACCCCCGTGGGAGGAGCAGCCTAGCTAGGCCACAGAGGTGGACATCGCAGCCAATCCTGAGGATACCTGATAAGCTAGGATCAGCTAGAAGGGGAGGAGGACCTCCCCTATCAGTGGACTTAGACTGGGGCTGGGAAGAGATGAGGGAGGGAGGGTGAGATTGGGAGGGAATGAGGGAGGGAGCTTCAGCTGGGATACAAAGTAAATAAACTGTAATTAACATAAAAAAATAAAAATTTAATTAAAAAAAAGAAAAAATTCTTGATCAATCAGCAGAGATTTTACACTTATTCTATACTTTTGGATTCATTTTTCATTTCTCATTTGTCTGATGGAGGCAGTTGTGTTTATTTTTATTTTATTGTGTTTTACTTTTGGGTGCTAGGGATTGAACCAAGGGACTTGCAAGTGCTATAAAAGCTATCTACTGGGGGACTCCAAGATGGCGGCGAGCAGAGCGCACCGTTTTGGAGAGGCAGAAGACATGAATCTCTGGAATTGGTGAGTGGAAAGTCAATCGAAGCTAGAATTTGGACTTTTGGGCTTTCTAAAGGAGAGGGGCCACCACAGAAGCGTGGAGTGCTAGTAGATTTAGATCGGGTGCGACTTCTCCGGGAAGGAAATAGGGCGCTTCTCTTGTCCGGGCCTCCCGCAGGGAAACCCTCACACATCACCAGGCAGCTGAGCGCAAAGCTCACATCCGGGAGATCAACGCAGCAGAGACAGTGCTCTGGGCCTCTTACAGCTGCGGGCTGCTGTAACCACCCATTGAACACCCATCCCCTCCTTGGACACACGTCCCACTCAGGGCCCTCCAGACTGTGGAGTGTCCCCTCCCCCATCCTGCCAACACGATCCTGAGCTAGACTGCAGCAGGAAGTGCAATGGAGCTCACATCCCAAGCGGCCAGAGCGCAATAACCCCAGAAACCTTCTCACAGGAGGAGCGCAGGCCCAATCACAGAGCTCCAACCACTGAGCGCCAACCACAGAGACTCAGATCCACAATACAATTCTTCCCGGATACCAAAGCTGCAAAGCTCAGTGTTTGGGACCCAAGACAGTTGGAGGCAGGAGGCAGGGAGGAGGGCTCCAGACCCCGCAGCTGCACAGGAGAGTAGTAAGGACCTGCTGAACGCCACCACTCAGAGGAGAACACACGCCACCTAGGGCCCTCTCGCTGAACTCTTGACCCTCGGAACACCCCCCCCCCACTACCACCACTACCTGGCTCTGCAGGAGTGCACACACCACCAAAACTCCACCCTGCCAGAGCCAGAGCATACGCCCAATACAGTGCTAGCCACAGAGACTCAGATCCACAGTACAACCCTTCCCAGGCCCCAAGTCTGCAAGTGGCAGCACAGAATACACAGGGCTGCCCAGCCAGTGATTGAATGGGCCATCCAACCCCTCAGTGGCAGAAAACCAGCTGAATAGACACCAAAGACCAGCAAACTTGTAAAATCAATACGCACGCACATTCTTCAACAGCGCTTGCGATCCCTTAGCACCTGTGATCCCTTAGCGCCTGCAACAACTTCAGTGCCTGTAGGGCACCCCTCTCACACACTGAAGGCCTCTTCATTCACCAACACCCTGTCCCTTAGGACACACCCACAAGCACACGCTCAAACACACGCTACCCCGCATTTGTCCTTCTGCGTCTGCGAACTTTCCTTCTACAGGTATAGCTGAATAACCAACGCACACACTGAAACCACTAGACCTCACCCATTTTCCTGAAGAATTCTCCAGATACCAGAGAAAAACCAGTCTGACCTGCAGAATCCAGGAACAGACAGTGAACACTACGGATAACCAAATGGCCAGAGGTCGGTGAAAGAACACAACCAACACAAATCAAGATATCATGGCTTCACCGGCAACCTCCAAAATTATTGGACACTCCAACTCAGCAGAAACACAAGAAAATGATTTTAAAGCTATGATTATCCAGTTAATTGAGGCACATAAAGAGGAAACCAACAAATCTCTCAGAGAAATAGTCATAGAGATTCAAACAGCTAAAGAGGATACAAAAAAATCCCTTAAAGATTTGGCCTCCCAAATAGAAACAAAGAAAAACGAAGTGAACGAAGAAGCTCTTAAAGAAACACATGCAAATATAGCCAAACAATTGGAGGCAGAAGCAGAGGCACTAAGAGAGGAAACAAACAAAAAGTAGAGACCATCTTGGAGACACAGGAATCCACACTCAAACAGATAAAGGAAATGTTGCAAGACATGAAAACAGAATTAGAATCAATAAAGAAAACACAAACTGAGAAAACCCTGGAACTGAAGAACTTAGAGAAAAGAGAAGGAATCACAAAGGTAAGGATTACTAATAGAATACAAGAGATGGAAGATAGAATCTCGGGTGCTGAAGATACACTCACAGAAATTGATACTTCTCTCAAAGCAAAAACAAAATCAGAAAAATCCCAAACACAAACCATCCAAGAAATCAAGGACGCCATGAAAAGGCAAAATCTAAGAATAATAGGAATTGAAGAAGAAGAGGACTCCAGGCTATAAGGTCCAGAAACTATTTTCAAGAAAATCATAGAAGAAAATTTTTCCCAACCTAAAGAAAGAGATGTCCACAAACATACAAGAGGCCTACAGAACACCAAATAGACTAGACCAGAGAAGAAACTCCTCACGCCACATTATAGTCAAAACAATCTACAGAACAAAGAAAAGATACTAAAAGCAGCAAGGGAAAAAGGCCAAGTAACATATAAAGGCAAACCTATCAGAATCACACCGGACTTCTCATCAGAAACTATGAAAGCCAGAAGGGCCTGGGGAGATATCATGCAGGCCCTAAGGGACCACAGATGCCAACCTAAACTACTTTACCCAGCAAAGCTTTCAATCAACATAGATGGAGAAAATAAAATATTCCACTACAAAACTAAATTTAAGCAATATTTGAACAGCAACCCAGCCCTACAGAAGATACTAGAAGGAAAATTCCAATCCAATGAAAACAAATACACCCAAGAAAACATAGGTTAAAGATAATTCCCAACAAAAATCAAAACCAAACAAGCAATGATTCACAGTAACATCGCCAACTCCACAATAATAGGAAATAACATGCAATGGTCATTATTATCTATCAACATCAATGGACTCAACTCTCCAAAAAAAAAGACACAGACTAACAGAATAGAATGGGTGCGGAAACAGGAACCAACATTCTGCTGCCTCCAAGAAACACACCTACACAACAAAGATAAACATTACCTCAGAGTAAAAGGCTGGAATACAGTTTTTCAAGCAAATGGACCCAAAAAAAAAAAAAAAAAAGCAAGAGTGGCTATCCTAATATCTAATAAAATAGATTTTCAACCAAAACTAATCAAAAAAGGCATAGAGGGGCACTACATTCTCATCAAAGGAAAAATTCACCAAGAAGACATCACAATCCTAAACATCTATGCCCCAAATACAAGAGCACCTAAATTCATAAATGAAACATTATTAAAGCTTAAACCACACATTGATCGCAATACCCTAATAGTGGGTGACTTCAACACACCACTCTCACAAAAGGACAGATCAACTAGACAGAAACCAAATAGGGAAATAAAAGCACTTACAGAGTCCTTAAATCAAATGGACCTAATAGATGTCTACAGATCTGTCCACCCAAACTCAAAAGAGTATACCTTCTTTTCAGCACTTCATGGAACCTTCTCCAAAATAGACCATATAGTTGGTCACAAAGCAAGCCTCAACAGATATAAAAAGATTGAGATAATCCCTTGTATTCTATTGGACCACCATGGACTAAAGCTGGACATCAACAACAATGGAAATAACCAAAAGTCTACACGCACATGGAAACTGAACAACTTGTTACTCAATGACAGCTGGGTTAAGGAAGAAATAAGGAAAGAAATTAAAGACTTCCTAGAACTCAATGAAAATGAAGGCACAACATACCCAAATTTATGGGACACATTGAAAGCAGTGCTCAGAGGAAAATTTATAGCACTAAGTGCCTTCAAGAAGAAATTTGTAACATCACATACAAGTAACTTAATGGCCCAACTGAAAACACTAGAAAAAAAAGAAGCAGATACACCCAAGAGGAGCAGAAGGCTGGAAATAATCAAACTCAGGGCTGAAATCAATCAATTAGAAACAAATAAAACTATTCAAAGAATCAATGAAACAAAAAGCTGGTTCTTTGAGAAAATCAACAAGATAGACAAACCCTTAGCCAAGCTAACTAAAAAGCAGAAAGAATCTATCCAAATCAGTAAAATCAGAAATGAAAAGGGGGACATAACTACAGACACTGAAGAAATCCAATCATTAGGTCATACTACAAAAGCCTATACGCCACAAAATTTGAAAATCTAAACAAAATGGACAATTTTCTTGATAGATTCCATCTACCAATATTAAGTCAAGATCAGGTAGAAAGACTGAATAACCCTATATCCCCCAAGGAAATTGAAGCAGTCATTAACAGTCTCCCCTCCAAAAAAAGCCCTGGGTCCGATGGTTTCAGTGCAGAATTCTACCAGACCTTCAAAGAAGTGCTAATACCAATTCTCCTCAAACTATTCCACAAAATAGAAACAGAAGGAACACTACCAAACTCATTCTATGAAGCGACAGTCACCCTGATACCCAAACCACACAAAGACCCAACAAAAAAAGAGAACTTCAGACCTCTCTTATGAATATTGATGCAAAAATACTCAATAAAATACTTGCAAACTGAATCCAAGAACACATCAAAGATATCATCCACCATGACCAAGTAGGCTTCATCCCAGGCATGCAAGGGTGGTTCAACATACGGAAATCCATCAATGTAATCCACCACATAAACAAACTGAAGGAGAAAAACCACATGATCATCTCCTTGGACGCCGAAAAAGCATTTGACAAAGTCCAACACCCATTCATGTTTAAAGTCTTGGAGAGATCAGGGATACAAGGCACATACTTAAACATTGTAAAGGCAATATACAGCAAGCCTACAGCCAACATCAAACTCAATGGAGAGAAACTTAAATCAATCCCACTGAAATCAGGGACAAGACAAGGCTGCCCACTCTCTCCATATCTCTTCAACATAGTACTTGAAGTTCTAGCCAGAGTAATAAGACAACTAAAGGAGATCAAGGGGATACAAATCGGAAAGAAAGAGGTCAAAGTGTCACTATTCGCAGATGATATGATAGTATACATGAGTGACCCCAAAAATTCAACCAGAGAACTCCTTCAGCTGGTGAGAGCATGCAATAAGGAGGCTGGTCACCTAAGAAGCAATGAGAGCTCATGCTCCCTCCCACAATTGACTACCTTCTGTAGCCAATTCACTATAAACTTCTCAATAATTTGATCCCTTGGTAAGATTTGTAACCTATGACCCACTCACTTCTTAACAGCAGGATCAACTAGAGACCAAGCTTTTAATACATGAACCTGGGGAATATTCCAGTGATAAAAGATGTTCATGTTACTTTAGGCTCTTTTTACCTCTCAGACTATCTTCTCAATGAAAGAATTTCAACTGAGTTCAGGGTAACCTAGAATAAATAGTATGTTTCCCAACTACCTTTGGAACCAGTTACTGTTTAAGTTCTAGGCAATGGGTTCTACGAGACAAATCAAATGATATCTACTCAAAACCTTTCTTAACATTTAATGGGGATGCTTCTATATAATTTTCCTATGTCCCTTCTGTTTGCCTTCTGTCTTCAAGGCAAACTAGATAGTTATGTTTTGAGCTAATATTAATTGCCACAAGATGACTTTAAGAATGAGAAGTTTTAAATGTAGTGGCAGGAAGGGCTTGAATTCTTGAGGATTCTGTGAACAAAGATTTGTCATGCTCCCAACTCTCAACTTTTAAGTGTGATCACTAAAGAGAAATATCATTCCACTGCACTTAAATTATTATTATTTTGATTATCATTTGCAGACAAATGTAATACTATCAAATTAAATTGCTTATAATTTACATTCCTGGTCAAGGGTTGCTTACCTTAAGCACACTGCTGATTGATAATACTTCAACAGAAAAAACACTGCCTCATCAAAACAAGACCAAGTAGTTGTAGAGGATGTTACCAGTGTTTGACAAGGGCAGTCAGCAAATGTGTTACAGGCCAGATGGAATGTCATAGTGCTGCACAGGCAGGTCTGAAGAACAGAAACCAGGAAGAACAAATCAAGCCAGGAGGAGCACAGAATAGAATCAACAGGAAGATAGGAACAGGTATTAACTACTCAGTGAATTACTGTGGGATTAAAGAATGAGTTAGAAGACAAGAGAGAATAGTAACATTGAAATCACAAGAAAGGCAGATTTAAAACACAGTATTCTGTCTACTAGTGTTTTGTTGTTGGATGACAAATACACACTCAATCAATCCAAAGCTTTCTTAGTGACTGACTACTTGCAACACAGGTCTTTTACTATATGTTGCAGTTTGATTACCTTCAAAGCTAAAATAACTTTCTTGCAAGTAATAGTATTTCTGGAAACTAGGTCAATTCATAGGTAGAAGCAGAGATTCTCTTTAGAATGAGCTCTGCCTCCCTGGACCTCACAGTGCTAAGAACGATATGACATCAGATGCCTGACACAGAATAGGGACTCCATATTGATATCTATAGTAAACACAAGTGTGCCCAGAGCTATAAACAGGACAGTAACACATGGTTGAGGTTCAAATTTTTAGGGATACAAAGGACAATTGCAGTTGGTTCAAGTAGAAGAAACTTCATAAAGGAGAAAGAGTTGACTTCATTGTGACTTAATTAAGTTCATCTCTTGTTCTATCTGTTCATTTTGTTCAATTTCACTCATCATTTTTAGCAGTATCAAGATAGACTGCTTTTAAATTTTTAGATGTGAAAAGCTGTATATTGGTAATGATCTTGTTTCATATTAAAAGTGTTCTCAGTAAACTATAGCTTACTATATCCACACTGTATGCCAGGATTTTGATGGGACTTTTGCACCCAGTATTTTAATTAATAACCCTGATCAATTGAAAAATAATCAATAGTCAGTGCTTATGATTGCTACAAACAATAGTCTAATAGACTAGAAATCAATTTCCTATCCCACAAAAATCTGTAGGCTGCTTTTGCTTCATGAACTGCTTAAAAGCAGGCTCTTTTCTGCCCACTGTGTTACCACTGTGAAGTTATGGCCCTTTCTTCTTTTTCTAGCAACTTACCCAGCACATCTGCATTTCAGACAGCAAGATGACAGGATTTGAAAAACTAAAGAGGGAATGGCTCTTATCTCTCCTTTTTAAGGTAGTGCACAGCACTTCTAATTACATTAAAAACCTGATCATGTGACCATCTCTCTATACAAAGGAAGCATACTGTTTTCCAGCCAGCTATTATGAACCAGACTGATATTAAAAAAACAATGAATGAATACATGATACTGGACAATGGCAGTCTCTGTCAAAATTTTGTCATTTTCTTTTGATTAAGAATTTCATACATACATATAATGTGTTTTGATCAAGTCTACTTCCTATTTCTTCCCCTCTAATACCTTCACTACCCCTACTACTATTCCCTCCAAATTTCATGTGTCTTTTAAAAAATTTTCTTACAACTAATTCTTATTATATCCTGATTGTATCCTCCTCCATTATCTCCTCATAGTCCCACCCTCCCTTCCTCTTCCCCCCATCCCCTTCTCCTAGTCCACTAAAACGGGGAATTCTCCTCTCCTACCATCTGTCCATACCATACCATTCAGGACTTCCTGAATCCTCTTGCTCTGTGGCCTTGCCAGGCTATATTGTCAGTGGGAAGTGATAAGAGGGCAAGCAACGGAATTCATGATGGAGACAGCCTTTGCTCATCTTACTCGGGCACCTATATGGACACGGAGCTGCCTATTGGGCTACATCTGAGCAGGGGGTCTAGGTTCTCTCAATGCATGGTCCTTCGTTGGTGCATCTACAGGGACCCCTGGGCTCATATTTTTTAGTTTGTTTGTCTTCTTATCTAGCTCCTGTACCCTCCAGGTCCTTCTACTTCTACCTCTTCCACAAGACTCCCTGTGCTCTGCCCAAAGTTTGGCTGTGAGACTCAGCATCTGCTTAGATCCCCTGCTGGGTGGAGGCTTTCAGAGGACCTCTATGGTAGGCTCCTGTCCTGTTCCCTCTCTTCCACCACTTCGGATGTCTATCATGTTTACATTCTGAATGAGAGTTAAACACCCTCCCTAGATTTTTCCTTGTTGTTTAGCTTTTGTAGATTTTACTATGGTTATTCTATATTATATGGCTAATATCCACTTGTAAGTGAATATTTACCATTCATGTGTTTCTTGTTCTAGGTTACCTCACTCAGAATGATTTTTTTTTCCAGTTGCATCCATCTGCCTGAAAATTTCATGATTTCCTTGTTTTTAATTGCTGCATAGTATTCCATTGTGCAAATGTGCCACAATTTCTGTATCCATTCTTCTGTTGAGGGTCATCTAGGTTATTTCCAGATTCTGTCTATTACAAATAAAGCTGCTATGAACATAGTTGAGCAAATGTCCTTATTTAGTGATGGAGCATCTTTCGGGTATATGCTCAGGAGTGGTATAGTTGGATCTTGAGGTAGCACTACTCACAATTTTCTGAGAAAGCACCAGATTGGTTTCCAAAGTGGTTGTACAGGTTTACTTTCCCACCAGCAATGGAGGAAGGTTCCCTTTTCTCTACATCCTCTCTAGCATGTGTTGTCACTTGAGTTTTTTATCATAGCCATTTTCATGGGTATAAGATGAAATTTAAGAGTTGTTTTAATTTGCTTTTCACTGATGACTAAGTATGTTGAGCATTTCTTTAACTTGTTTCTTCTCCAATAGATATTACTATGTTGAGAATTACTTGTTTAGCTCTATACCCCATTTTTTTATTGTAATTTTTGATTTGTTGGTGTCTAATTTCCTGAGTTCTTTATGTATTCTGGATATTAGCCCTCTGTCAGATGTAGAGCTGATGAAGATCTTTTCCCAGTCTGTAGGCAGTTGTTTTGTTCTGTTGATAATGCTCTTTGCTTTACAGAAGCTTTTCAGTTTCATGAGGTCCTGTTTATTAATTGTTGATATTAGAGCCTGAGCTGTTGGTGTTTTGTTCAGGAAGTTGTCTCCTATGCCAATGAGTTTGAGGTTCTTCCTCACTTTTGTTTTTCGAACAGACAGATTTCGTGTGTCTGCTGTTATGTTGAGGTCTTTGATCCACTTGGACTAAACTAGTGAAAGACTTGTATATATATTTAAAAAAACCTTCAAGTATCCAAGGAATGAAATTGAATAAGATATGAAAAGATGGAAAGATCTCCTATTCTCATGGTTCTGTAGGATTAACATAGTAAAAATGGCCATCCTACCAAAAGCAGTCAACAGATTCAATGCAATTCCCATAAAAATGGCAACACAATTCTTTACATACCTTGAAAGAAAAATTCTCAGCTTCATGTGGAAACACAAAAATCCAAGGATAGCTAAAACAATCCTTTAAAATAAAAGATCTTCTGGGGGTATCTCTATCCCTGATCTCAAGCCGTGTTATAGAGCAACAGTAATAAAAACTGCATGATACTGTCGTATAAACAGACTAGTGGATCAATGGAATCAAATTGAAGACCCAGAAATAAGCCCATACTCCTATGGACATCTGATTTTTGAGAAAGAAGCCAAAACCATACAATGGATAAAAGATAGCATCTTCAACAAATGGTGCTGGTCTAACTGATGTCTACATGTAGGAAAATGCAAATAGACCCATATCTATCACCCTTCATGTGTTTTTTATAAACCCACAAATTTCACTTACTACTGTCACTATGTTCAAGCATTGTGCATGTAGGGCTATATGCAAGAGCATGGTTAACCTATCAAGAACAGAATCCCTGGAGAAAACTGCTTTTCCCTCTCACAGCAGCCATCATTTGCTAATAGCTCCTTGACTAAGGGTAGTCTTTTTGGATTTCTCTCTGCTCCCTGCTGGAATTATCTGAATTGATGTAGCAGAAGGTGTATGCAGGCTGTCACAATTACTGTTAAGTTCTATGTGCAACTGCCCTATTCTATGTAGAAAACAGTGTTCCACTGTAATTATCGCTTCCTCTGGCTCTTCACAATCTTTCTGCCCCTCTTCTCCAATGATCTCTGAGCTTTTGAAAGACATGATGTGGCATAAATATGTATTTTAAAGCTGAGTACTATGTGACCTTTTTATTATCCACATATTGTTCTGCTGTAGGTCTCTGTGTTTACTGCCATCTACTGGAAAATATTTTTTCCTTAGCTAATTTCTATAGATGAGAAACAAACACTTGGAATTGTTGACCCCCGATAACATAGGTGGTTTATACCATAGTCCAAAATCTAAATCTCTTTCACCTTGATCCAAAATCAGCACTGACTTCACTATACCCCTACTTTTACCAGCTGAAACAGGAAATGATTTGTTTTTTGCTTTGTATTTTTCCCTCAGACCTGACATCTTTCCAAAATTACAAACTTAAAAAAAAATCATGTGAATAAGCTTATCTAATAATGGCATCCTTGTACCAACCATTATTCTAATCTTTCATTGGCTTCCTTTATCTTTGGATCATACAACAAAATGGAGGTCCAATTGAAACCTCCATTTGCACCATTTTTGGGGGTCTGATAAAAATGAATGTAGATGGCCATTTTGTTTACACTCAGTGGTTATATCTTGTGTGTGGGGTGCTGTTAGAAAAGTAAGTAATTGTCTGGAGGATTCCATCATGCATGTCTTCTGTGTCTTATATTGGGACAAGACTACCCGCTTACAATTTTCCCTGATGCTCATTTACCACTATCCCTCATTTTCACTTCTGATGAACTTCTGGAAAACGTTGTTTGCAATGCTGCACTAAACTTCAGAGATTCTCATAATATAGATTTGTTGTCGTGTCTGAATCCTAATGATAATTGCTAGTTCCAGTGTTCAAATATATTAAGGTCTGGTCCCCCAAATAACCTAAAAGTACTCTGAAGCTAATCCCTATCTTTTCAGTAGTCTCTATACTGGGGTCTCTTCTCTCTGGCGTATTGAATCGATGGCATTTTCCACAACTTTTAGAGCAGTAAGTAAGGCCTGTACTCTGCCTAGTGGATTCAGATACTGTTGCCATTGTTCTTGTCAGAGCACTCTGCTGCAGTTGCTGACATCTCAAAGGAACTCCTGAAAACTCAGTCAATCTTCCCATCTCATAATCGAAGGAAGAGTGGCTGCCAAGTGACGGCAATTTCTTTCTGAAATGTTTCTTATCTAGCTCACAGAAATAAATAATGTGCAATGCAAAATTTCTATTGTTCAGTATTTTAATTTGTCAACTAACAAGTACTCACATCTGAATCCAAGCATTTCTCGACGAACTGAAGGGATTGTTGGGGGAGAGAAGGGTCAAATGTGGCCCTTCTTAAATGATTCTTGTTAGCATAATGGTGTAAACTGATACCTTCATATCATTGCTGTTATTATACAGGGAGGAATAAATACATCATAAAGTTTGGCATGAGCCATACTTGATATGGAAAGTAATAGAACACATATAAGACAGAAAGAAACTGTAATATACAAGAGGTGTTCTGCTTTAAATATAAAATACTACACCACAGACTGAGTGGTTTATGAGCAGCAGCAGTTAAGAGAATGTTTCCCCCACAGGCATACATTAGTAGGCTAATGACAGCACATTTGACAGCTTAAACCTTATAAATGATATCATCCAACTTGCCTCCCTAAAAGGAAAATACTTTCAGAGCCATAGATTGGACAAAGACATTCACTTAGCAGGAAGAAAACCAAGTGATATGATCATTTATTATTTTTTATTAAACCTATTGATGTAAAATTTATTTTCCTTTGACAAGGTCACTGAAAATATTTCAGCAGGAAATGATTGCAAAGCGTCGGTGAGCTCCTTTCTCTCAGCACTTTATCTAAGGCACTCCCTTTTCGTTATGGGAAAGTATCAAGACAGGGTTTGAAGAATGTCTAAAGGATGGATCCCTCGAAAATTGACTCTTAGAGCCAAGTATATCATTGAGGTGACCCAGAAACTAGCTATGCTCTCAACCTTTGCATGGGTTTGTTGGAGTCTCATATTTTTCTCATTACATCAAATATTGCATTTTCCTCTTTATCTCTCCATGCGGTTCTTTAAATTATTGGATTTCTACACTAAATGTAAAGATATTTGATCACAGTTTCTTTCAAAACTTTAACTCTTTATGAAGTCCTTGTTTTGTCTGGCAAATGGCTTACCTAAAAGACACTTTGTCTTTCAAGTCTATGTTTATAATTAATGAAAATAAAAATAAAAATATTTGCTAAAATGATATTCCTAGTTATTATCATCTTGTTGGCTTTTGAACTAGATAATCATGAATTCTAGGACTACGTAGCTGAGGGTGGGGATTCACTCACTTCTATGATTCCCAGTTTCCATAGTGCTGGGAATTGGGTACAGTGCTGTGCACATGCTGTGAAAACACTACACCAATTGAGCTGCATTCACAGCCTTCAACCTCCCTCCTCAACTACACAGAACAAACACGGATCTAGACTTAAAACTATGTTCACAATTAATTGCATCCACAGTTTCACTTTAGTACTATTTAACATATCCTCATTTTTTGTAACATAAAAAGTATAAATATTTGAAATGGAAAATAATTACCTATTATCAGGTAATTAATAAATAATAGGTAATTATTTGCTTTATGTCAAGATACAATTTAATGTGTTTGGGAAATATATTAGAAAATTCTTAAGCAAATTATAAAACTGTTTTGAACAAAACTATCTTTGGTGCTAGTTATCAAACATTTTTAGTATTTAGAAAAGATCATCCTGAGTCGGGTATCCCAGAAGCAGAAAGACATACACAGTATATACTTACTTATATAGACCTATAAGATAGGATAAACATACAAAAATCTGCACACCTAAAGAAGATAAACAAGAAAGAGGACCCTAGGTAAGATGATCAATCCTCACTTAGAAAGACAGAATGGACATGGGAAGTAGGAGAAAACAAGTAACAGGACCAAAACCTACCACAGAGTGCCTCTGAAAGACTCTGCCTAACAGTGTATCAGGGTAGATGCAGAGACTCATGGCCGAACCTTAGGTAGAGTGCAGGGAATCATATGATAAAAAGGGGAGTTAATATGACCTGGAGAGGACCGGAGCTCTGTAAGGACAAAATATATCAGGGCATGGGGGCCTTCTATGGGACTGTTTCTCCAACCAAGGACCATGTATGGATACGGACTGGAGCCCCTCCTCGAATGTAGCCCACGGTAGCTCAATAACCAGGTGGGTTTCCCTAGTAGGAGGAACACGAACTGTTTCTGACATGAACTCAAGGACTGGCTCCTTTAACCCCCCCGAGGGAGGAACAGTCTTGCTTGGCTACAGAGGAGGACATGGCAGCCAGTCTTGAAGATACCTGATAAACTAGGGTCAGATGGAAGGGGAGGAGGACTTCCCCTAGCAGTGGACCTGGAAATAGGCAGAGAAGAGATGAGGGAGTGAGGGTGGGATTGGGAGGGAATGAGGGAAGGGGCTACGGATGGGATACAAAGTGAATAACCTGTGATTAACATAAAAAATAAAAATTAATTAAAAAAGGAAAAATAGAATGTTTAAGATATTTTTACTGTTTCTTTTGTTTTGGCCTCTGCACATTTGATTAATTATGACACTCTTCTAGTATGATCCACTCTAAGAACAGTAAAGATTGAAAGAGAGAGAGAGAGAGAGGGAGAGAGAGAAATACAGAGAGAAAATTGAGTTAGAGGTTTAGGAAAAAATATTAGTTAGGCAAGACAACACAGAAATAGGTATATTTAAAATTTTCTCTTTTTATTTGCCATTCTATCTACTATTTTTAATTCTGAATGAGGATTTGACCATAAAAGTAAAATTGTACATAAAAATATAGAAGGAAGCCAAAGAATTGCGCTATAGCCATGACTTGATTTTTTAATTATATTGACATTTTGATGTTTCCTGTTAGTTGTTCTCATGCATAGTCAGTGTGTGCATGCATATGCAAATTTAATACTGTGCTGTGCAAATTAAATTTTTTAAATAATATTAAGAACCAAGAAGAATTGTATTTAAGTGACCAACCAAGTTCATATAATTAGAGCTGTACCTTAGCATACATATAAAGTGAAAACCACTAGCAACATAATTATGTTAAACTTTAAACTCATACATCACAAAGCACTCGAAGAGGACTATGACAAAACACACTTGTATCACCTAAAGTTGAAACCCGCTCCCAAGGAGCATAACTAATGCAGCGAATCAAAATGAATGTCTTTGGTTTTTGAAACTCTTTGAGGTTTTATATTTTGCTATGCTTGGAATATATTTTCAATAACTAGACATGACATGGGTTTCATAATAAAGTTATCGGAAGAAAATTCATAGGAAATAATTGAGAAGAAAAAAATATATATTTATATAGATATGTATATGTTTCAAGTTAACATATACTATATCCTGAAAATACTTTAGGAGTTCAAAGAGAGGAAATATCCCTGAGAGAACAATATTTATAGAAAAGAAGAACTTGGCTTTGCCTTGATTCTATAACATAAAAAGACTCCCTCATCTCTCCATAGAACCATTTGTGAATCAGTGTTGAAATATGCTGAAATATCTTACCCTATTAGGTTAAAGGCATTAAGAACACAGGCAGAATAGGTACAAACAGCCTAAGTCAGCAGCAGTATTAGCCCAGGAGGGAAGAAGTCACGGTCATGATCATAAGCTTGGAAAGACTTGCAAGTCTAGATGGTTCCAGGCTGGTATTCAGACGCAGCCTATGTGAACTTTTGGATGGTTCACGTCATCACAAGGCAGAAGCACGTCTGGGCTGTGATCTCAAAATCAAGACAAGTGACCTTGAGATAGTGCTCATTTTAAAATACAGGTGCAGTACATGAATGCCCGTAGTTGGCAGAGAAGCTGGAAAGTTCTACATAAGCTTCCCTGCTGTGAGCTACAATAGACTGTTGCTTGGAGCAGGAGGGCCTGATTTCTAGCAAAGACTTTGGCTACAAAACAAGAAAAAAGACTAAATAGGACCACCATCACTTGGAATCTGTTGTGATTATTGCTTCTCTGGAAAGATTAAAACATCTACTACCTTCTTTTAAGGTCTCACATTACCCACCCTTCAGCCCTTGTCTCCCCCCCCCCCCAAAAAAAAAAAAAAAACAAAACAGAGTTCAGTTTGAACAAGCAAGGTATTTACTGGGCTTACTTGAAGAGTATGGATGAGGGCTTGCCTACAAGAGCAGCATAGGTAGCCCTAAATTAGCAGCTGTACTAGAAAGTCTAGCCTGATAGGGATAATCGCTTCCCCATAGCTTCCTAGATATAGTTCTATCAGTTAACCTTTCCCCTAGTCTCTATATTCTAGCATCTCCCGGGACTCCTACTGAGGCTATGTTCAATTACAATAGAATTGCATACAAATGGCTGGTAGGAGCCACTGACTCTCAGATGTGATTTCAAGGACCCTTTCTCAACCCCTACTACTCAGAGGCCCAATGGTTTCTTGAAAGAAAGCACAGCTGATGTGATGAAGATGGTAGCTGTTATTTAAAGAACCATATTCAATAACAAACTCAAAAGTAAAGCATATATGCATCCAAGGAACTCACCCCAATCTTTAAATAGAGAGGTTTGATCTGCAAAAGTTCTTATAGAGTTTACCTGTAGTAGACTACATATATCTATAGCAGATATTCACCGCTTTTAAAAACAGCCTCATCTCTGATACAGATTAGGGCGGAGCTGAACATGAACACTGACAATCTTTTTTACCTACCAAGTGAGAAGCTGCCCTTCTCTGATTTTCCAGAGGTGTCTCTCTTCACAATATTATCTGAACACCTATAAACACTTGAAACAAACAAAAGCATTCATCATTTTAGCAGTGAAAGATGACATGTCCATATCCTGTGTGTCTCCAACTCTGAGTTCTTCTCTTGATCATGTGGAATCACCAGTATTTCTGTAAATAACGAAATAACACAGAGAAAAAGGGAAAATGTAATATCAATCGTTTTGGTATAGGCAGATGATGAAAAGTCAAAACCTTAGAGATATAAAAATATAAAGCATAGGAAGCTTTTATGATACTAATCAAATTGTTTAATAGTTTGCTAATTAAATACCGTTGTCTGTATGGCTTAAACAATAGAAATTTGTGTTTTCAATTCTGGAAACTAGAACTCCAAGATCAATATTTCAGTGGGAATGGCTTCTTCTAATCTCTCTCTCTCTTCCCCCCTTCCACCCTTGGTTTGAAAAACATTTTCCCATGTTTTCATAGCATTTAGTATTAAAAAATTTACTTTTCCTGTAAGTTTATTAACCATAATCAACTACAGTCTTATATTTTCTTAATGTCTATTTTAAGGGCTATGTTTCAAATATGGTTACTGTGGGAGCTAATTTTATGTCAGCTTGACAGAAACTAGAATCATTTGAGAGGAGAAAATCCCAATTGAGACAGTGCCTCTATGAGACTGGGCTGTAAGCAAGTTGGTAGAGAGCATTTTATTAATTAGTGATCAGTGTGAGAAGGTTCAGCTCATTGTGGGTAGAGCCATTCTGGGCTGGTAGTCCTGGATTCTATAAGAAAGCAAGATGGCCAAAACCATCAGACCCTTCTGGCAGTAAGCCATCTGCCCACCACCCCACCCAAGGCTGGTCCAGCTTCTAGTAAACTCTCTGCCACAGCTATCTGTTCTCTTTATAACTGGCAAGACTTTCTGTTCTTTCTTGCTACTCTCCCTGTGTGGAAAGGTGGCCTTAGCATCTTGGACTTTACAGATTCATGTGGTTATCCTATCTCTACCACCTGAGAGATTCACGTGGCAGTTTAATGTTTCTAATAAGTTTTATTTTTCCTAATGAGAGGTCTGATTTTGTTCTTTCACAGCACCCTCGCTTACATAAATGTGTAAAGGAGTTGATGGAAAGCATTCCTTTGGTCCACATACAAACTATCTTTGTGAAAAATAAGGGACTGCTGCTTCCTCCTTCCCAGAGGTTTACAGTTTGAGAAAGTTCTCCTACAGAGACCTCCAACCAAGGCTGGTAACTCCTTAACAAACAAACTGAGACTCTGGATTATTGCTGTGTAGGCACCATCAGAATGTCCACAACACACATGACCCCACCATGTCTGTATATGTTTCTGTATGACAGTCATTTCTTCAGTCCTTTGTTCCCCAAGTCTGGTTACAGAGACTCAAGTTTTCCCTGGCCACTGTCTGTAATCCAGACTTTGAATTTAAATATCCCAGTAACAATTATTATTACTCATTTCATAGACCATTTAGACATCAGTCCTTCAAGATTTCTTTTTAAATTTTTATGTATTTGTTATTTATTACAATTTATTCACTTTGTATCCTGGCTGAGCCCCCTCCTTCAACTTCTCCCAGTCCCACCCTCCTTCCCTCTTTTTCCCCTATGCCCCCGCCAGTCCACTGATAAGGGTGGTTGGTCCTCCTCCCTTACTATCTGACCCTGGCCTATCAGGTCTCACCAGGACTGGCTGCATCATCTTTCTCTGTGGCCTGGCAAGGCTGCACCCCCAGGGGGAGGAGATCAAAGAACCATCCACTGAGTTCATGTCAGAGGCAGTCCTGCTTCCCTTACTTGGGAACCCACTTGGAGACTGAGCTGCCTATGCGCTGCATCTGGTGAGAGGGTCTAAGTCCTCTCCAAGCATGGTTCTTGCTTGGAGCATCGGTCTCTGCAGGCTACCTCTGGGCCCAGAATTTTTGGTTCTGTTGGTCTCCTTGTAGAGCTCCTATATCCTTCAGGACTATCTATCTCCACCCTTCTTCCTTTAGATTCCCCGACTATGCCCAAAGTTTGGCTATGAGTTTCAGCCTCTGCTTCAATACCCTGCTGGGTAGAATCTTTCAGAGGCCCTTAAAGACGATCAAGACCTCATTTTTACTAATTAATCCTCTCTTTATCCTCCTTTTAAATCAGATTAAATTTCAAACTTTAAATCATAAACACCATTTTCAATCTTTTAATACATTTGTTATCATTACTTGAATGAAATAATAAAACCTTCATGAAACAAACAAACAAAAAGAAAAACGAGGTGAGAAAGCCATGCAGAGCAAGCCAGTAAGCAGCACCCCTCCATGGCCTCTGCATCAGCTCCTGCCTCCAGGTTCTCCCCATGTTTGACTCCCTTCATTGATAGACTGTGGATGTGGGAGCATGAACCAAATAAATTCTTTCCTCCCTAACTTGCTTTTCATCATGGTATTTAATCATAGCAATAGTAAACAAAAATAAGATAGTACTAAGGTATTACACATTAGTACTTCAACAAAAATCTTCCCCTAATAGATGACTATAAATTGCAGCATTAGAACTAGGCACTATACAATAGAAATAATAATTGAAAGCTTTAAAAGAAGACACAAAATGAAAGTTGTGTTCTACTGCGAAAAAGACAGCATGGTGCTGGGAAAACTATTTGGGTAATCAAGAACCAAAAACTAGATAGCTCACAGACCAAAGACAACAACCAAAGACCACCACCACCACCATCACCACTAACAACAACAACAAAAGTACTGTTGAAAAAAAGTCAATGAAATGATTCCTAATGCTATTCTACTCTACTGACAGAGCAGTCCCTTATCCAGTAATCATCAGAGAGACTGCCTCTGGTGTCAGATGGAAACAGATGCAGAGACCCACAGCCAGACATTATGCAGAGAGAAAGTCTAAACAGGAGGTCTCCATCAAACGCCTCCCCACAGAGCTCAGGAAACTTCACAGAGAAGGAGGCAGAAACATTGAAGGGGTAAGAGAAAACGGGGAATACCAGAAAAACAAAGCCCTCTTGATTTACTAAGCAAGGTCCATATGAGCTCACAGAGAGTGAAGCAACAAGTACAAGGCCTGAGAAAGTCTACACCAGGTCCTCTGAATAGATACTGTAGCTATAAGTTTGTATTCTCATAGGATTTTTGACCATGAGAATAAGTGAGTCCCTGACTCTCGTGGCTGCTCTTGAGACATTTTTCCTCCTGTTGGTTTGCATTGTCCAACTTTCATATGAAATTTTGTACTTCATCTTACTATATTTTATTTTGTCATGTTTGGTTGCTGTGTTTTAGGAGCCAGTTCTTTTCTATTGAGAGAAAGATATGGAGTGAATCCAGAGAGGAGGGGTGATGGGGAAGAATTTGAAGGAATGAGGGGAGGGAAAATTGTAATCAGAATACATTATATGAGAAAAAAATCTATTTTAAACTTTAAAAAAATGAGTTGCACACATGCCACTTTGTGGAAATGACCATTTTGTGGGAAACAGTACTTAGAGAATATAAACTAAATTCTGGGCTCCTGGTTGCTATGGAGCTGTTCATTACTTCTAGGCCTTTCTAAAGAAAATACAGTCTTTCCACTTTTCCTCTCCTCCTCTTCTTCCTTTCCCTCTCCATCTCTCCATCCCCTCCCCCGTTCCTCGTAACTACTCTATGTGTATGTAGACATGTGTGCATGTGCATATAATGCATATAAAATAATAAAATTGCTGCATGTTTTTAAAAAACAAGAAAGTAATGTTCAAGAACATTTATTATCTTTTATGTGTTCTTGGATTCGGTTTGCCAGTATTTTGTTGACTATTTTTGCATCAATGTTCATAACAGAGATAGGTCTGAAGTTCTCTTTTTTTTTTTTTTTTTTTTTTGTTGGGTCTTTGTGTGGTTTAGGTATCAAGGTGACTGTGGCTTCATAGAATGAGTTTGGTAATATTCCTTCTGTTTCTATTTTGTGGACTAGTTTGAGGAGTATTGGTGTCTGGTAGAATTCTGTGCTGAAACCATCTGGCCCAGAGCTTTTTTTAGAGGAAAGACTGTTAATGACTGCTTCAATTTCCTTGGAGGATGTAGGGCTATTCAGTCTTTCTACCTAGCCTTCAGAGAGATGCAAATCAAAACAACCCTGAGATTTCACCCAACAACCACCAGAATGTCTAAGATCAAAAGCTCAAGTGACAACACATGCTGGAGAGGTTGTGGAGAAAGGGGAACCCTCCTCCACTGCTGGTGGGAATGCAAACTTGTACAACTACTTTGGAAATCAATCTGGCGCTTTCTCAGACAATTAGGAATAGTGCTTCCTCAAGATCCAGCTATACCACTGCTAGGCATACATCCAAAAGAGGCTCAAATACACAACAAGGACATTTGCTCAACCATGTTTGTAGCAGCTTTATTCGTAATAGCCAGAACCTGGAAACATTCCAGATGTCCCTCAGTTGAGGAATGGATACAGAAATTGTGGTACTTTTACACAATGGAATACTACTCAGCAATTAACAACGAGGAAATCATGAAATTTGCAGGCAAATGGTGGGACCTAGAAACGATCATCCTGAGTGAGGTATCCCAAAAGCAGAAAGACACACATGGTATATACTCATTTATATAGACCTATAAGGTAGGATAAACATACTGAAATCTATACACCTAAAGAAGATAAACAAGAAAGAGGTCCCACGGTACAATGATCAATCCTCACTTAGAAAGACAAATGGGATGGACATTGGATGTAGGAGCAAACAAGTAACAAAACAGGAGCCTGCCACAGAGGGCCTCTGAAAGACTCTACCTAGCAGTGTATCAAAGCAGATATTAAGACTCATAACCAAACCTTTGTCAGAGTGCAGGGAATCAAAAAAAAAAAAAAAAGAGTTAATATGACCTGGAGAGGATAGGAGTTCCACAAAGACCAAATATACCAGGGCACAGGGGTATTTTATGAGACTGTTTCTCCAAACAAGGACCATGTATGGATGCAACCTAGAGCCTCTGCTCAGATGTAGCCCTTGGTAGCTCAGTATCCAAGTGGGTACCCTAATAAGGGGAACAGGGACTGTTTCTTACATGAACTCGATGGTGGGCTTTTTGACCCCCTCCACCCCCAGGGAGGAGCAGCCCTGCTAGGCCACAGAGGAGGACTTTGCAGCCAGTCCTGAAGACACCTGATAAACCAGTATCAGATGGAAGGGGAGGAGTTTCTCCCTTCTCAGTGGACTTGGAAAGGGGCAGGGAGGAGATGAGGGTGGGAGTGTGGGATTGGGAGAGAAAGAGGGAGTGGGACACAGCAGGGATACAAAGTTAACAAACTGTAACTAATATTAAAAAATAAAAATTAATAAAAAGAACATTTATTGTGGCAGAGGGTTATTAACAAAAAAAAAGACCTAAGGAAAGAGTAGAAAGAGAGACCAACTATTAAGTTGGTATGCAAAGAGTACCTTGAGGTTATGGTGACATTTTCTAATATATCCAGTTTTGAGATGGGAATTCGTATAATTGTTCTTAAGCTTTGAACAAAAACATGTCACTTAACACATTTCTATAAATGAAATTAAAAAGATTCTGGTTATTGCTCAACGAGATGCAAAGTACATAAAAGTCACAACATACATTCTAAAAGTTTTATTATATGTTCTATGATAATCATTGTATATGCTATGAGCATAGTAATTTTTGCCCATTCATAATGCATTTACTTAGCAGCAATATATGGAACAGCAGCTGTGTATTCTGTACAAAAAGTACAAGGCCTAATTCTCCCTGAGAGGAGCCTGTTACCCTGTAAGTTCCATAAAGCATGGTTTATTTTTTTGTCAAATAATTTAAATTTTTATTTTATTCCCAAATATTTCTTTCTCTGGGCTTTAGCTCTATGTGGAACCAACCATTTACACCTAATACAAGAAACTCCCTTTCCTGAGTAAAGCATGGCTTGTTCTTCCTAGGAAGAGTAGATCCCACTACAAACACACCACAAAACACATGCACACCCTAAGCTTCCGCTCAGTGCCTTCAATCAGCCTAACCCCAATTGACTTCAAAGGGAAACCAAGAGAGATATGGTGGGGAAATAAGTTGGCAGCGGCACCGACACCTCCTCACTGCACGGTGTGTTAAAAACACAAACCTCTCATGAAGCCAAGTGCCAACAAATGATAATTTAGCATTTTCAAAGAACTTCCCAATGGTCTAATTAAACTTTGTGAGGTCAATCAGTATTATTAGCCTGGTTATGTAGATAAGAAAATGGAAACACAGAAAGGTCAAGTGATGTGCCCAGGCATTCAGAGTTTAGCAGCATTCGATACGTTAGTGTTTGAACTCCAAGGTCCTGACAACCAAGGAATGCCTCAGTCGTTCATCTTGTTCCCCTCACCATGATTTATCAGCCAATGAGATGGACATTCTTTATAGCTATTATAGGTGTGATTTAACATCTAAAAGTGAGGGTACTTATTGTACATCCAAAAAAGCAACAGCAATTTATTATCAAATAGCTGCACATCAAGGCTGGGTTAGGGAAGAAAAGATTCAGCTGAATGTGAAAGTCTCCTAATAGAAAACTTTATAAATAATTAACATGTTGCTTGTATATGAGTTTTCCCCATGTATATCCTAGTAGTTAACATGAGATATATTTTTCATCATGAATAAAGCCAATGTAAATCCTTACAGTTCCCATAACTGTCACATATTTTTCTCAAACTGTATCACAAGAAGAGGCCATTTAGGACATCATCAAGTCAAGCTGTCACATTAAAATGACATAACCCAAAGCTGTAGCCTCAGACTAAATTGTCCAATTATCCACATCTCATTGACTGTTTACTGTTAGCTTAAATGCCGTCTTTTTAGAGGAGATGTTGATATAACGGTATAATTTATCTACTACTAATATCTTTACTACAAGTTCATGCAAGAACCACCCTCAATGGGTACAGTCAGTACACACTGCACTTTTAATCTCTGGCATAAGCTCTTTAAGACAGAGTTAAGGATTAGGAATTGAGTTTTATGTTTTAAAAATAGAAGTCCTTTCTTTCCTGCTTTAGTCAGAAGCTGTGCTTACATATTAGTTCACTCTAGCACTGCAGAGTAAATTATTTTAAGTCTTGAGGGTCTAATTTCTAAAAGCGATACTCTTTCATGTCTTGTATCTAATAAATATTGAGAAAATAAAACTTTCTTAATTGACCTTTTACAAGCTTTTCATTTGTTTTGTTTTACTTGAGACAGGGTCTCCTCATGTAGCACAGGGTAGACTCAAACTCAGAATATTATTATTTAAGTCACATAATTCTGAGATTATGAGCATGCATTACTATGTCTAGCAAAATATTAATTTCTTAATATGCATATTATCTCTTTTAGTTTTTATTTAAAAGGTGGCAATGAAATATTAAATGATATTACAATTAAAGATCTCCATCCTCTCCATCCTCAGTGCAGCCTCAGTGAATATGATGCCCATTTACCTAGGAATCAGCTTTCCTAAGTAAATTATAAATTATTCCAGTTCTGTCAACTTTTCTTCTTATACCTTGGGGTTTATCTCTTCTGTAGCTTTTCATGTTGTTGTTAAAGTAGGTGAAGGAGCACAAAATAGTGGTTAAATTCTGGGGTTCACTCATCCTATAGGGCTTCAGTGATACCTATGTCCACTCCATAGTTTTGTTGTATGCATTAAGTTTAGTATAGATCTTAGTGCAATACCTGGGATACAGCAAGTGCTCAATAGATGTCAGTTGTGATAGAATGAACACAGTGGAACTAGCAGATTTGTCAATTTATCCTTACTCATTGCTTTACAAATATCTATTCAGTAAGCATTTTAAAATCTAATCCATGTACAGAATAGATAGTCTATGTAAAATTTGGGTGAGACAACAAAATGGAGTTCCAATAACATGGTTTCTGATACTACTTCTACATAAAAGGCAATTCATATATGTCTATGAAAATTGGTTAGTAGTGATTTTTGGAAGACTCTACAGAATAATAACTATAAGGTTAATTTCAGATTTATTAAAAATGAGAGCCATTATCAACACACACACACACACACACACACACACACATATATATATATATATATATATATATATATATATATATATATATATA